>NC_092814.1:310303990-310561490 GCF_023375885.2 Dermacentor andersoni
GTCTTCTCACTATATCTTACAGTTAAAAATGTCTTAAGCAAAAATTTGTGCAAATTTCATAGACTTAGCCATTGGGCAATCATAAAAATATATTTATATTTTCCAAATCAAAATGGTTGACCTGCTGTGCTCTGATTTGATCTGAAATCACTACCAAGACAACAAATGAAGAAAAGGCTGATCTTTACCACTACTATGTTATTTCATTTCTTCAGCATTTTATAATTACATCTTTATTTTTATGTGAAAAGCATTACTCGGGTAACCTGTCTTGTTTTCTTGGTGCAGCATTGAAGCATTCCAGCTGTCCAGCAAATGCAGATGGTGCAGTTACATCAAGGATACCGCCACCGCTGTAACTCCTGTGTCTATGAGATGGATAAACTGTGATCTGAAGTGCTCACCAGGATCCATGCAGGCCAGCATGTGTTTGAATTCCATTTGTGCCCTCGGAGCTTCTCGCGAACGTTCAAGCTAAGGCAACACCTGCACACTCATACAGCCAAAAGGCCATTTCAGAGCCCTTTACGCTCCTAGAGCTTCTCACAAAAAGTCATTCTAGAGCAACACCTGTGTATCCACAGAGGTGAGATGCCATTTCATTGCCATTTATGCGCTAGGAGCTTCACGGTGAAGTCTACATTGAAGGAACACCTGCGCATTCACACAGGAGAGAAGCCATTTCAGTGCCCTTCGTGCCCTGGGAGCTTCTCACGAAAGAGTACTCTGATGAAACACCTGCACACCCATACAGGCGAGAAGCCATTTCAATGCCCTTCGTGCCCTCAGAGGTTCTCACAAAAGAGTACTCTGAACCAACACCTGCACACCCATACAGGCGAGAAGCCATTTCAATGCCCTTCGTGCCCTCAGAGCTTCTCACAAAAGAGTACTCTGAACCAACACCTGCACACCCATACAGGCGAGAAGCCATTTCAATGCCCTTCATGCCCTCAGAGGTTCTCACAAAAGAGTACTCTGAACCAACACCTGCACACCCATACAGGCGAGAAGCCATTTCAGTGCCCTTCGTGCCCTAAGAGCTTCTCACGAAAGAGTCATCTGAACCAGCACCTGCGAACCCACACAGGCGAGAGGCCATTTCAGTGCCCTGCATGCCCTCAAAGCTTCTCAGTAAAGAGTAATCTGAACCAGCACCTGCGCTACCACACAGGCGAGAGGCCATTTCAGTGCCCTGTGTGCCCTCAAAGCTTCTCACTAAAGATTACTCTGAACCAACACCTGCACACCCACACAGGCGAGAAGCCATTTCGATGCCCTTCATGCCCTCGCAGATTTTCACAAAAGGGTAATCTGAAGCAGCACCTGCACACCCACACAGGAGAGAAGCCATTTCAATGCCCTTCATGCCCTCAGAGCTTCTCACGAAAGAGTCATCTGAACCAGCACCTGCACACCCACACAGGAGAGAAGCCATTTCAATGCCCTTCGTGCCCTCAGAGCTTCTCACGAAGGAGTACTCTGATCAAACACCTGCACACCCATACAGGCGAGAAGCCATTTCAATGCCCTTCATGCCCTCAGAGCTTCTCACAAAAGAGCACTCTTAACCAACACCTGCACACCCATACAGGCGAGAAGCCATTTCAATGCCCTTCGTGCCCTAAGAGCTTCTCACGAAAGAGTCTTCTGAACCAGCACCTGCGCACCCACACAGGCGAGAGGCCATTTCAGTGCCCTGCATGCCCTCAGAGATTTTCGCAAAAGGGTACTCTGAACCAGCACCTGTGCATCCACACAGGCAAGAAGCAATTTCAATGCCCTTTATGCCCTCGGAGATTTTCGCAAAAGGGTAATCTGAACCAGCACCTGTGCACCCACACAGGCAAAAAGCAATTTCAATGCCCTTCATGCCCTCAGAGCTTCTCACGAAAGAGTCATCTGAACCAGCACCTGCACACCCGCACAGGAGAGAAGCCATTTCAGTGCCCTTCATGCCCTCAGAGCTTCTCACAAAAGAGTACTCTGAACCAACACCTGCACACCCATACAGGCGAGAAGCCATTTTATTGCCCTTCGTGCGCTCAGACATTTTCACAAAAGAGTCATCTGAACCTGCACCTGTGCGCCCACAGAGGCAAGAAGCCATTTCAGTGCCCTTTATGCCCTCAAAGCTTCTCACAAAAGTCGACATGGAAGGTCCACCTGCACTTCCACTAATGTGAGAGGCTGTTTCAGAGCCGTTCATGTCCTGAGAACTTCTTGTGGAAGTCTGCAATAAACCAACAGCCAAGCATCCACACAGGCGGGTGGCCATTTCAGTGTCCTGTATGCCCTCAGCAATCCTAAAGAGTCCTTACTGAATGACCACGTGTGCATCCACTCAGTGAGAGTCCATGTCAGTGCTCTTCACGTACTCGGATGTACTCATGGAAGTTCGCACTGAACTTCACTTCCCCTAATGTGAGAGGCTGTTTCAGGGTCCATGTCCTGGGAACTTGTCGTGGAAGTCTGCACTGAACCAACACCTGCTCATCCACACAAAGTCCGTAGTGAAGGATCACCTGTGTACCACTCAGGGAGACACCATGTCAGGGCTCTTCATGTCCTCAGAGTTACTTGGAGAAGTTCACACTGAACTGACACATGCACAACCTACATAAGAGGCCATTTCAGTGCAACTTTTACCATCAAACCTTTGGACATAAAAGCCACCTCAATAGGCACCTCGCCACCACTAGTGCACCTGACACATGCAGTGCAGCAGTGCTGAGTTGTGTGCACTCCTCATTGTTCCTTCTTGCTTTTCATATTTTCCTTAGTTTTTTCATGGAAGCTCAGCATATGTGTACACCTGTAGTTCTATACTAGGATGAAATATTGTGTCTTCACTTTTCATTATTATGATATTTAAGCTCTTTGTTGCAGACAAGCACTTCTTTCTGCATTGAAATGTTTAACTGCTCTTTACTAAATCAGTTGTGTGAGTTTTTCAGCGCACTAATAAAATTTGGGATTGGGTTTTGTTAATTATTGATATTTCAATACTTCCACTAATAGCATGTAATGTTTCAATTCATTCGCATCTATTGTGCTGAACACTTCAAGAGAATTTGAGTGGCTATTTACTATTGCTATGTAATGCAGTTAAAACAACCTTTTCTCAGGAATTGAAATTATGCACTTATGTGCTTTTTTTATTCCTAGTGTGATTCAACTGGTTTCAGTATACTAAATGCACTGGTATGAAATTTTTTTGCTCGTAAAGATCCATGCAGACCTTTGAGAACCTTGAAGATTGCTTCACAATAAAACATTGTTCTCTTGGATTGGAGGCCCTTTAATTTTTATGCATCCTTAACCCTTTCAGTCTCGTTTCTTCCACCCAGATAATATAGAAGAAACGATGACTTATTTTCGATTATTTGGAAGGGAAGAAATAGCATGGATAATGGCACATGCACTCTTAGTATGATCCTCACACTCTTGTTTTCGTTTTCTGTAACCTACTTAAAAGAGATTGGTTAAATGAGAAAAACAGTCATTCTAGATGCATTGCTTGACCAAGTGGTCGCTGCGGTTGGGTGCAAACAATAAAAAAGGCAAGCAATGGAGATAAACACAACGATCTAGTCCTCATCTTAACTGAATGTGTTTGCATGAGAGAGTCAGCTTAGCTTTCCTCAGCTGTTGAGTCAGGCTATTCATTCTGAACTCAAGTAAATGTTTCAGAAGCCAGCGATATGGGCATAGCTCACATTCCTCTCATGGGAAACTCGATGTGCAAATTGCTGATAACATCAATATAAATTGGACAACTGTGTGAATGTATTCACGAAGTGCCATGACTGCAGCAGTCCGCATGCAGCCTACTCTGGATCATGTGTAATATTAAAAGAAGGGACAAGGTCATCTAGGTAGAACCTAAAAAAATTGTCTCGCAGTGCATAGAGGACGTGCATAGTTTTCAGGTGTAAACTAGGGCGATGCAATTCACTGGTGCTGGTATGCGTTATCTCTGGTTGATGGGAGATGTTAGTATAGCCTTGCTGACCCCACCCTGTCCACCTCCTGGAGCCCTGCTGCTTGGTACAAGGAATATTTCACACTGTTCTGGAAAGACAGCCACCTTCTCCGGCTCCCGACTCTTCCAGTGCTCCACCTGAGCCCATGGAGGTAGGCTTTCTTGACACTGGGGAGCAGTGCCAGCTGAATCCCATGACCTTTCTGACCGGTGAGGTCAAGATCAGCTAGCATAAGTTGAAAATTGCCTTGATGAAGTCATCCTCTTCTGAACCAATCTGTCAGCCCCTCCAGCTCTGCTTCGCCTTATGGAAGTATCGGCTAGCCTATCAGCCTTAGTGCCAAGAGTGCAGCATGCTGCTGAGCATGCCAAAAAGTCGGTCTGTGTGTAACTGCCCCACACAATCCTGCAGCTTACTTTGAGTACCAGCCAGACTTAAGGGGGGACGCACCCTTTGAAAACCGAAAAATAGCGAAAAAGTTGATAATTGGAAAACCACATATTCGGGCAGTATGTCTTATAAACTACCATTTCTGGAAATATCAACATCTAATTATCGCGAAACTATTTCAAATAAAGTTTATTACGAGCTGCGGCAGCCCTCGAGCGGAGAGCGAGTGCTCAAAATACTCTTGCTTGGCGCGAACACCATTTCTTCACCGTTACCCTGAGCGCCGCCATTTTAGACATTGTTCGTTTGTTCTTGACAAGACATTCATTTGAGGGATCGCCAGTCGTTTGTGCGCAGGCGCTAGTAAGAGCGGGCTCGAAAGAGAAAATCTGGAGGCTTTTGCTCCATGAATATATGATTGTCTAGGCACTACGGAGGAGGTTTGTTAGCGCGTGTTAAGCGTTTGACCTCTAGATATGCTGGCATTGCGGAGTGCGGTCGAGTTTACGCTCTGCCACTGGCTGCCCGCGCGGTGAGGCAGTGGGCACGGACGCCCCATTTGGGGATCGCTGTGTCTGAAGGGGCAAGGTTATGACTGGTGTTGTATAAGTTGCGGGTCGCTTTTTTCGTCGCGACGATAGATTGGATTTTTTACGAGCACTGCGCTCCAGGAGGGCACATGTAATTGGCAAACGGATGCCTCGGGAGAGCACTTGAGGTTATAATAAAGCAGGTGGTGCAGCCCTAGCAAAAAATATGATAGGATAAACTGATAAAAATTATATCAGTTTTTTTCTATTGCATTATGAAACGATACAATTGATACACTGATAAAATTTCCTTTAGTTTTATTCTGGACGTATCTGTGCTATCTGCTTGTACATGCTCAAGTCTACTAGTGTATTCTTTTTATTAGTCCAAAATCATAAGAAAGGGGCTGACAGATGGAATAGAACTTAATGAGAGCAGCATTCCGGGCAAGTTGGTAATCCATTACTTAAATGATATTGCGCGACAAAAAACGACACGGACGTGAGAGACGACATACCAAGCGCTGTTGGCGGCGCGCTTGGTGTGTCGTCTCACGTCCATGTCGTTTTTTTGTCGCGCAATATCATTTAAGATGGAATAGCACACTGTGGTTTAAAGTTTGTAAACAGGAATAAGGTGCCTCAGAAAAGCTGGCCAACGTTTCGATAGGAGGACCTATCTTCGTCAAAGGTGGCCTCGTCATCCTCGGCATGTTAGTTTTAAAGGGTTAGTGCAGTGATGTCATGTGCGGGTGTTGTCGCTGGCGGCTGGTTTTAAAGGGAGAGACTTCAGAGGTAATGAGCGCTGTTGTTCGATGTCTGTGAGCTTCGTTCCCAAGACGAAGGGACAAGAGCGGGAGAGTGGAAACGCGGGGAGAAAAGAAGAGAAAAAGAAACAGGGATACATCAAGACAAAAAAAAGAGAATGAAGAAGAAAGGAAAAAAAAATTAAAGAAAGACGGGGGCATCGGAGGGCATTGGGGAGGCAAGAGGTTAGGGAGCATTCAGGGGTGTCGTTGGCAGCATGCTTTTGTGGCATTAGAAGAGTTGGTCAGGCGGTCAGTTCGCGAGTAACACAAAAGACAACCAGCCGCCAGCGACAACACCCACACGTGACGTCACTGCACTAACCCTTTAAAACTAACATGGTGAGGATGATGAGGCTGCCTTTGACAAAGATAGGTCCTCCTATCGAAACATTGGCCAGCTTTCTGAGGCACCTTATCCCTGTTTACAAACTTTATACCACTCTTTTTATTAGTGTAATAGTTTAGTTTGCCAGATCTGTAGTCTGTCAGTACCTATGTGGTGTTGTATAGGTGTAATGTGCTTCAAGGAGAAGCAAGCTTCCTCGATTGCCCAAAATACGAGTCAGAAATAATGTATTTATATTATCACAAAAGATAATACATATAAATCAAATATGAAGCCCAGGATTTGCAAAGGAAAGATTATGGGAACAAACCTAAACAACAAATATACACCATACAACAGCTTAAAAAAATAAAAATGTTATCACATTTAAAAGAGGAAAGATGTTTACATTGGTTCATGACAAAGTTTAGCCTCTTTACACAGGAGGTTATTGGCAGTCAAGCTAGCGAATTGGTTCACACGTACACCACGAAGATTATCAGACTTCATAATCTGGAAAGCTAGTGAATGGAAGTGGTGGGTTCTTCATTATTCATTACCGTGCCTTCATGACTGTTTGCCGCATAAATATGTCTGACATTTCTGTTTCCTTGTGGAGGGTATCTATATACTTCTACTGGACACCGTCACTTCAGATGACATAATGAGATCATCCGATCTTCTCTCAGAATTTGTTGTAAGAACACAGTCTTTGTATGGATTGGGCGCAATGACATACAATGTATACCAAATTATGCATCTTCATAAAAGTGAGGCTAAACTAGGACCTCTTTGGTCGCATTCTTCATCTGTATTTGAAGGCGTAAATGGACTTCTTTTGAAACTGGTCAGCGGAGCTAATGGTATTCTTTTACAAATATTGCAATGTTATGTACTTGCTTGAAAGTTACAGGCAGCTAAAGCTAGTTTAAATCTTTCAACAGAAGCAGTCAGTTTTCTTGGTGTACATGACAGGAGAGCTGGTCAGCAGACAGTTTTGTTAGGCACTCGAAAGCTGTGCCTGAACTTGGATGAAAGTGAAAAACAGGCTGTAGTCCACAACCGTGGCTGTGACTCAACAAATGTCACTGAATATTACCGAGTAGTCATGAACCAACGAACATTCCACTCTCTCCAGCACACTCGGACTACAAAGGCTAACAGTACATTTGTCAGCTCCCAGGTGCGTTTTTTCTCATTTGTAGAATTCTTACTGGAGCGAATTCTTGTATAATTCTGCAATGCCAGAAACTATTTTCTGTTGAAGTTCTCGCAAAGCACCTTTCAGTCTGCGTCAGAAGAGAGGAGCCACTAGTTTATGTAACACCCAGTAAAGTTATGTGCCTTTGTGTGTTTATGGAAATAGACCACAATGTTTTTGTATGGACAATACCAAGCCTTTATGAAAGAGACTAATTCCCGTGCTCAAGGCATGGTAACGATGAACAGTATGTCTTCAGCTATGGTACGTGAATGTCTGGTAATAACAGG
Source organism: Dermacentor andersoni (assembly GCF_023375885.2). Classification (NCBI taxonomy): domain Eukaryota; kingdom Metazoa; phylum Arthropoda; class Arachnida; order Ixodida; family Ixodidae; genus Dermacentor; species Dermacentor andersoni. Next base: position 310,311,522 of record NC_092814.1, read on the forward strand.
TTATAGCTTTAAAAAAACGGAAGTTGGTAATAGTGCACCATGCTTTACGGCATTCTGTAAGAATCAGCTTTTTTATTTTTTAATATATTTAACAAGCCAGAGCCATCAAAATTCTATAGCTTTTATTTTTTCTTGCTATAGCTTCTTGTTTTCCTAATGAACCAACTAGCCCAATTTGCCACTCTTCATTATTGTACTCTTGTTGTGCAAGTGCTTGGGGAATTGCATGGTCTGCATGTTGGCAGTAGCGATGCAGGTGCTGATGAACAGTCGCAGTAGGCAAAACATGACAACATTCTACAAGACTTATTTATGCATGGTTTCGAGCCGGTGTCCTTACATGTAGTGAAGGACCCTACTTAACCAAGTGACTACCTTGAGTGGGTGATCACAGTGAACAAACAGTGCTTCACTAGCAGATGGTGAAGAGGTAAAGCTTCTCAGTCTGTATGCAGAGGCATGCAAAGCAGCTGAATGATGCCTTAAGTAAGCAGTTGTGCCACTTGATACAACAACAGCACTTTCACACTATGCATCTGTCTTTCTCACTTTGTTATTTTCTCCTTTCACTCAAAGTAGCTGGTGCAAATTTATCTGTTAACTGTGGCGGCATGACCAAGACACTGTCTTTTCTCTGAACGAAACAAGCAAACTCTAAAATATTATTTTAACAGTGTATTACGGTTTGAATCAAAGACTCCAAACACTATACATGAAGCCTGTTGCTGATAATCTTCTTTGCTGTCGCGTGCTCAAGGCTACACAGGTTAAACTGCTCTTACACATTTCAACGTGTGGTTGTTGAACAAGCACCCAGTGAAGAATTATGTCTTCTGATTTTGCAATATGTGCACTTGATGTTAGGCTGTTTTTGTTCATGAATATGTGATTTTAAAAATGGTAAATCTATGCTCTTATTTTAATAAGTTCTCAGACCTGTACTCATTCTTGCTTAAGTACTATTGCTGTATTGTCATATTCTGATGTGTCGCTGTAGATCTTGTACCAATAGTGATGCTTGTCCTGTTTCCTTGCTCCCTGTCAGTGTGCCATGCCGATTTGTTCTTTTTGCACAAGCTCACTTGTGTTCTGTCACATAACACAACACTTTTGGGATGAATGCAAAGGTGCATAGTCTGGAGAAAATAGCTTCATATGAAGTTGGAATACGATAAAAACATGTGCCAATTAGACATGGCATTCTATGCAGTATCTGTGAGCACAAATGGGCATAGTGATGTTGGTACTTAAGTCTGTGTTTTTCCTATGTGTTTGTTTAAATGTGGCTAAATTTGCTTGCTTATTGTTTAGATAATGGAGTGTAAAATAAACCCGTCATGTTGGTAGTCATGTCGCTTGTGTCTCGTCCTTGTTCCTTTGTGGATGCATCTGTTAGCGCTGTTATAATTTTCAAATCAAGTATGCACCAACTAGCCCAGAAAGTTTTAATGAAATCACGTTGGTAGTGTCTAATTTATGGCATTCACAAACTTAGCCTGACATGTTAGAGCTGCAGTTAGTATCCACAGTCTTGAAAGTGCTTTGTTTTCCCTTTGTAAACAAACTTTATTGCAACAGTAATCCTGTTTAGGATATGCATTAAATGTTGTACATCCATCTCGCAAAATTTGTAAATGCAATTTTGTATTAAAAGAACTGGAGCAAAGCTGCTACAAAAATGCACTGATACTTTTCTCATGAAACTTCCCCAATGTAGTTTCACAGACTATAAGTAACACTGCTGTGCTTTGAAAACATGTGCTTTAATTTATGTTGAAACATGTTTAGGATAATATATCTGCATACAAGCTGTGAAATGTTTTGAGAATTGCACCGTTTACACAGTTCATTTTCATTTCATAATCTAATATTCCAACTGTGTTTGTTAATCTGTTCACGTGGCAGGCAATATGGTCGGGGTTGTATATTCAGTTAATTTTAAAACATCTCTTCAGGTGTGTGGGCACCGGTGTGTGTGCTATTTCTAACATGCTTTATCAGTGCCTCAATTAGATTTCTGTATGTTGTATGATGATCTCTATCTGGGTTTAAAAGACTGATACATCATCATATTTGGTCTTCTAGGCAGCACAGTGAGATCTATCTGCTGCCTACCAGTCTGCTAAAGAATTGTATGGGTCACGTTGGAATATATATCAGACTCGCAGAAGGACCCGTACAAACTATACATATTCCTAACAGACTTGTAGAAATTTCTATCAGTTTTTTTGCTAGGGTAGATATTCAGTCACCCAAGAAATAGCAGGAGTATCAAAGCTGGAAGCAGGGCGGCCCGTTGGTTGGGGCCGCGGAGGCCGAACCATGCCAGGGTGAGTTCGCATAAAAAATTGGCTGTCCGCGATACACGGACCAGTCCGGGTTCTAGCTTTGGTGTCCTGGAGGCGCCGCCGATAATGCGAAATAATGACACGTTGTTACAATTAGGAAAAAAAACACGATTGAATAAATATAATTACGTCCAGCCGCCAACTTGTGACACTATAAGTTCAGCACTACCGCACCCCGTGATTTCTGAAATGTAAGTCAGAACTTCACTTCTGAAGGTACGTCGGACAGGCTTTCTCACGCCTGTGGCGCTGGTGCCGAGTCAGTCATCGTCACCGGCGGCCTTTCACCCTCTTGCGTTCAACCGCGGTTGCTAAGGCACTCTGCCTTCGAGATTTTCAATATATGCAATCTGGGCTGTATGCTACGGTCGCTACTGTTCCCACAGAAAAATCTGTGATGTTATTTACAAGGCACATTGCCGTAAGGCGCGAGAAAGCTATGATCCGCCATGATTGAGTTAGCATGAGCGCCGCAGGTGCGAGACAGTCTGTCCGGCCAAATCGGCCGTCCCGCTGCTTTACCTGTTTTACCATCGCCAGCAGCCAGCGTGCGAGCGTAAACACATGGAATAAAGAACCAACTTGTAAACAAACGACCCCACTCCGCAACGCCGGCACGCCTAGGAACAAATGCCTGCATAAAAAACCTCCGTAGTGCCTAGGCAGAGAGCCCCTAGATTTTCTCTCGCGCATCCGCGCTTACTCGCGCCTGCACACAAGCAGCTGGCGATCCCTCAAATGAACGTCTCGTCAGGGGGCAGCGCCACAATGGCTTCTTGCAGCTGTCCGGCCCACACACAGTTAGTGGACACTACACGCAGTTCACGCAGTGAGCCGTTAGCGACGCCATACAAACGCCCCCCTTGGCGGCTGCAGTCAGCGCTGCTCTGCCACTCCATCAGAAGAGGCCATCGACCTCTGGGCTGGTGGCCTCAAAGGTCTCGTCCCACAAGTAGAGGTTTTCGTGTCAAACACAGCAGTCGCAACAGTGCATGTCCAGCACCTCGCAAGAACAACCATCCAAAAGGCGCTGCCAGCGAAGGAGCCGTGAGATTCTTGCGATCTCTCCAAGAAAAGAAAAGCCCCGCATCACAGTGACTGACAAGGGCTCTGTAAGCTGATTCGCATTCCTTAAACACACAACACGTACAATTTAAACTTCCTTTTCAATATGGACATGCAAATGTTGCAATGGAACGTTAGGGGACTTGTCCATAACCTAACGACATAATTATATAGTCCGAAGGTGCTGTGTGCTCAGGAAACTCATCTTAAATCAGCACACACTAACTTTCGGAGGCAATGCACCATTTTTTGCAAAGACGGCCATGATGCTACTGCCTCGTCCACAGGTGTAGCAATTGTAGATAAGGCTGTTGCTTGCCAGCATTTTGCTCTCCAGACACCCCTTGAGGCTGTGTCTGTGCGAGCAATTCTCTTCAATAAGTAGATAACCATCTATAGCATATATATACCACCTGATCATCACCTCATGCAAACAGAATTTCATAGCCTCATTGACCAGCTCCCAGAACCACACATGATCACCAGTGATTTTAATGCCCATCACACTTTTTGGGGAGACTCCCGGCACAACATGAAAGGCCAGCTAATATAAAACTTCCTAGTAAACTCCAGTGCATGCCTCTTCAATAGAGAGTCAGCCTATTACAATCATTATCATAATTCATATTCATAAATAGACGTGTTGATTGGCTCTACTTCTCTTTTCTCTGACTTAGAATGGAATGTACTCAAATATACATTCGGAAGTTACCACTTTCCATTAACTCTAAACTTGGTGACACAACATGACTCTCCTCCGCATGCCACTAGGTGGAAACTAGCCTCCACCAATTGGGAACATTTTAAAGAATCAACTTTTTTATCACGACATTTTATCATCGAATTCATTCAGTATAAACAATGCAGTATGCATTTCACCGATTTTATTATTGACGCAGAAGGGGAATGCATTCCACAAACAAGTGGTACATCATGCAATAGATGAGTGCCTTGGTGAAATTACTACAAGCAGGCGCAAAAGAAACAAATTAAAGCATAGGGCATACTGCGCTGAACTCCAAGTACAAGAAATCTTGTTAAATTTAAACACGTCAAGTCAAAGGGAAGGAGGGCATGGAGACAGGCTAGGTTTATAGGTATCTTCCTTTCCATGAAAACCACCAAAGGACATGGTTCACTAAGACACTAAAAACATTCGAAGGCAGAAAAAAGTGCTTTTTTTCGTGCTGCTAAGGTGACAGCCTTGTCTAATGCGTGGCAGCGGTATTATACAGCCGAGAATGCCTACCTGATTGTTGTGTGAAATGCCAAGTACAAATTTTTCAACGATTTGACAAAATTGTTAAATGATAGCCCGAGAAAATTTTGGAAGGTCATCAACCCTATCGAATCACGTGCTATCACTCTGACCAACGAATTGGGAGAAACTGTCAGGGACCTCGAATGCGCTAACACCTTTAACATTGCTTTTAGCATAGTTTTAACCAAAGAACCGAGCACATCTTTGCCTATGACACCAGCTAGAACTATGTCTGCTATGCCTGCTATCACAATAACTCATGATGGAATTTTATCTTTGTTAGATAACATTAAGCTTTCTTCATCAACAGGCGTCGATGAAATTAATTCCAAGCTGTTAAAGAACACCAGACGTACCATTACTGCATATCTGTGTATTTTCTTTTCTCATTCACTCTCTATAGGTCACGTGCCAAATGATTGGAAAGTGGGGAACGTTGTTCCTGTCTACAAATCTGGTAAAAAATATTCCCCATTAAATTACTGCCCCATATCATTAACAAGTGTCCCATGCAGAATCATTGAGCATGTCATTTATTTTCATATCATAGCATTTCTCGATAAAAATAACTTTTTCATCCATCTCAGCATGGCTTTCAAAAGGGCTTCTCATTTGAGACCCAACTGGCCATTTTCATTCATGACTTGCATGGTAACCTCGACACCAACATACAAACTGATGCCATTATCTTAGATTACGCAAAAGCGTTTGATAAAGTGCCGCATCAACGATTGCTATTAAAATTAAACCAGTTAAGCCAGGAAGACAACGCTCTGGTTTGGATCAAGGAATTCTTGTCCAACCGATCTCAACACGTCCTTAATAATCATACCTCTGACCCTGTTCCTGTAACATCAGGTGTGCCCCAAGGCTTTGTTCTCGGTCATCTCCTATTTCTAATATATGTTAACGACTTGCCTCAACATTTACCTTGTCAATGCCGAATGTTCGCTGACGACTGTGTAATTTACCGATCAGGTTCTAACCATTGCTACACAGCAAAACATCAGCATGATCTAGACCGTGTCCAGGAATGGTGCGACCAGTGGCTAATGACCCTTAACCCGACTAAATGTAAACTTCTTTCCATTACCCGCCAAAAGTGCCCCGTTACATTCCCGTACACAATTGCTAACGAACCTATACAAGCAGTAACATATCGTTTAAATACTTGGGCGTTACTTTGTCCAATGATCTGTCATGGCATGCACATACTACAAACGTCATATCATCGGCAAATAGAACGCTCGGTTTTCTGAAACGTTACCTTCATAACGTGCCCCAACACGTTAAATTACTAGCCTATAAGTCACTTATCCGTTCGAAACTAGAGTATGCATCAGCCATATGGTCCCTGCATCAAGTATGCCTCGTAGATGACCTTGAAGCGGTACAAAATTGTGTGGCCAGATTTGTTCACTCATCTTATTCTCACGAAGTCAGTGTTACTGCCCTCAAAGCGGAATCTGGGCTGCAAACTTTATCTTTCCGCCGACGTATAGCTACACTTTGTCCATTCCCTAAGCTTTACTATTCATCACTTAACAGTGCTCTTTACATCACACCGCCCACATACATATCTCCTCGCACTGGTCACCAACTGCAAGTTTCCCGTACACGTGTGAGAACTGTTAATTTTTCAGCATCTTTTTTTTTCTTGTGCAGCCAAAGACTGGAACAGCCTTCCTCACAATATTGTCGCTTTCACCTGTCCATCATATTTTTCTGCCAATGTGACTGAGTACCTGTTGTCGCAAATTTGAGTGTTTTATATATTCTTTATGTACACCCACATCTTATGTAATACCTCCTAGCGGGGTCTTTAAAGTAAATAAATGAAATGAAATGAGAGCAAGCTGGGAGAGTTTTCTATCAAACACAAATTCCTACACACAGGATGCAAAAGTTTGGATTGGTCTCAGAAGGCTAAAGGGTCAGCAAATCCACCCGTTGCCTTGGATTTGCTGGAATACCTTGGAACACCAGGCCAATACCCTTGACATACCACTCTTAACATGTATCAAGCTTCATACAGTACTCACAACCATTCCTTAAATACAAGCACATAGTAGAACTTAAGTCACTGGATTGTAAAAGCCGACCGAATGAACCTCACAACCATCCTTTTTTAATATTGCCGAGCTGAGGGCTGCCTTGAGTGCATGTAGGAACTCTGTACTAGGAACAGACAGAATCATGTATGACATGATTAATAACCAACACACCGACACACAGATGACACTTCTGGCCCTTTTCAACTCCATTTTGGTTGCTGGATACTTTCCATCCACATGGAAAGAAGCTATTGTATTCCCAGTCTTGAAACAGGGTAAAGACCCATCCGATGTATTAAGTTACTGCCCAATAGCACTCACAAGCTGCTCATGCAAACTCTTCAAAAAAATAATAAATCATTGTCTTTTACATTTTCTTGAATTGAACAAAAATGCTTGACCCTTATCAGTACGGTTTCATAGAGGGTCGCACGACTACCAACCATCTGATGTGAATTGAGGTAAACATTCCCTTCGCCTCTATCCATCCATCCTTCTCCTCCTTTTCCAGTTTTAGGTTTACTGCAGGACGAAGGCCTCTCCCTGCGATCTCCGACTACCCCTGTCCTGCGCCAACGATTCCAACTAGCGCCTGCGAATTTCCTAATTTCATCGCTCCACCTAGTCTTCTGTCGTCCTCGATTGCGTTTCCCTTCTCTTGTTACCCATTCTGTAACCCTAATGGTCCAACGATTATCTAACCAGTGCATTACATGACCTGCCCAGCTCCATTTTTTTTTTCTTGATGTCAATCAGAATATCGTCTATACCCGTTTGCTCTCTCATCAAATCAAATCAAATCAAATCAAGTTTATTCATTACAAACAAAGAAACGGTTACATTTTCGTTTTACAGACGAGGGTCCCAAAGTCAATGACTGTAACCGGGACCCTCGGTGGGTAATTATAAGAAAAAAAATTACGTAGGTGGCAGGACAGAAATAAAATTTATAGAATGTACACTAACAGAAACGAAGAGCTCTAGTGCAACAACAGAAAAGTGATTATGATTACAATGTACAGTACTACTAACAAAGATAAAAATAATATCGGCGTACAACAGAACCTTTAAATTATCTAAAGAAGGAACAGAACGAAATAGAGAAATATGATCGGCAGGGCGAGATGAACATGAAGTAAACCGCTTTCTGAATGTTTATGTTATACCTGAATGGTATAACATACCGCGAGCCCACTCATGTTGCCAATGCCTTTAGCGACTATTTTGCTCTGACACAAATATATAACAACCCAGTCACTCAGCCAACCATGTCTAGGTTACCTCACTCATTTTTTCTTTCCCCTGTTACTGTTCCAGAGGTGTATTTAACAATCTGTAGCCTTAAAAACACAAGTCCAGGTTTAGATAACATTTGCGCGCACCATTTAAAGTTAGTTGCTAATGGTATTTCTGAACCAATATGTATCATAACTAATCGCATTTTCGAATCCGGCACTTTTCCTCTATGTCTAAAGAAGGCTAAGCTTATTCCCGTATTTAAGAAGGGTACCAAAGACCTAATTTCTAACTACAGACCAATATCTATTCTTTCGTCTTTAAGTAAGATTATTGAACATTTATTAGTTAAACGTTTAAATAACTACCTTGAAAAATTTAGTATAATTAATCCCTGTCAGTTCGGATTCCGTTCCGGAAGTTCTACTTGCTTAGCATTGCTCTCATTAACCAATTTTATTAAGAAATCTATAGATTGTGGTAAATTCATTGGCTCTGCCTTTTGGATTTCACCAAAGCTTTTGACACGATTAACCACAGCATTTTGTTCACTAAACTTGAAGCATACGGTATTACTGGTCCCACTTTAACTCTATTAAAAAGCCATTTGTTGGATAGGCAGTACGTGGTTTCTGTAGCGGGTGCCCTTTCTCAAACTAAAATAATTAACTTAGGTGTACCCCAGGGGTCCATTCTCGGTCCATTACTATTTATTATTTACATTAATGACTTACCCGACCTGTTACATTCATCTCACTGCGTTTTATACGCCGATGACACCACCATATCATTATCAGACACATCGTTAATTTCATTAACATCAAAGTTAAATGCTGCGCTAACTGACGTTATAGAATGGTGTCTCAGTAATTACCTAATTATTAATCCAGAGAAAACTAAATATATTATATTCAATAGTGGTCACAGGGTCCTAACTACTCCACTAGCGTTAACACTTGGTGCTCATCAAATTCCACCCGGTGACTTGGTTCTATGCCTCGGTGTTCTCCTGGACGCTAACCTCAAATTTGACTCCCACGTTAACAATATTAAGAAAAAAACTGCATTTGGCATTCGCGCTCTAATAAAAGCACGCGCCTTCTTTTCTCGCAAGGCTCTTTTATCACTTTACTTTGCTTTTATCCATAGTCATATTAACTATGGAATCGCTGCCTGGGGCAACACGTACAATTGCCACCTGTCATCAGTTCAGCATTTACAAAATCAAGCCATTCGTATCATTACTAGCAGTCCTCGTCAGTCAAATGCATCCATTTTACTCCGTCAAAACCTCATTTTAACGACCGCGAACTTGTTTCAATATAATTTAACAATCTCATTTTTCAAGTTACTTAACAACCAATTGCTTTACGAATTCGTTAACCTAAATGATTTACATAACTACAATAGAACTAGGTTTGCCTTTAACAGAAATTTTTTACTGCCTTGTGTCCGTACCAACTATGGTAAACTAACATCATCTTTCGCTGGCATATCTTTATGGAATCACTTACCATCAAACATAAAATCACTCACATCATTCTATGCCTTCAAAAAATCCCTTAAAGAGTTCCTTTTGATGCAGTGACGCAATTATGGTTCCAAATGTTTTATTTATTATCACTATTTCTGTTATGTTTTGCTGTTCACATGCTTGCTGTTGCCTTTAGTCGTTTTGTTCATAATGCTTCTTTTTATGTATTCTTATGTTTTTTTTGTGTCTGTTGAAATTTTGTATATGTATTTTATAGCACACTTATACAAACCACTTTCTTTCTGTCTCTTAACGTTATGCCTAGCAATCTTCATTCCATCGCTCTTTGCGTGGTCCTTGTTCTCAAGTTTCTTTGTCAGTCTCCAAGTCTCTGCCCCATATGTCAGCACTGGTAAAATGCACTGATTGTACACCTTCCTTTTCAATGATAATGGTAAGCTTCCAGTGCGGAGCTGGCAATGTTTGCCGTATGCGATCCAAACAATTTTTGTGCTTCTGTGAATTCCCATCTCATGATCAGGGTTCCCTGTGATTACTTGACCTAGTTAAATGTACTCCTTCACAGACTCTAGAGGCTGACTGGCGATCCTGAACTCTTGTTCTTTTGCTCGGCTATTTATCATTATCTTTGTCTTTTGCATGTTAATCTTCAACTTCACTCTTACACTCTCTGTATTAAGGTCCTCAATCATTTGTTGTAACTTGTCTGCATTGTTTCTGAATAGAACAATCTCATCGGCGAACCGAAGGTTGCTGAAATATTCGCCATCGATCTTTACTCCTAAGCCTTCCCAGTTTAATAGCTTGAATACTTCTTCCAAGCATGCAGTGAATAGCATTGGAGAGATTGTGTCTCCCTGTCTGACCCCGTTCTTTATAGGTATCATCCTGCTTTTCTTGTGTAGAATTAAGGTAGCTGTAGAACCTCTGTAGATATTTTCCAAGGTATTTATGCAAGCGTTCTGTACTCCTTGATTACGTAATGCCTCTATGACAGCTGGTATCTCTACTGAATCAAATGCCTTTTCGTAATCTATGAAAGCCCTATAGAGAGGCTGGTTGTACTCAGCACATTTCTCGATTACCTGATTGATGACATGGATGTTATCCATTGTAGAGTATCCCTTCTTGAAGCCAGCCTGTTCCCTTGGTTGACTGAAGTCCAGTGTTCCCCTTATTCTATTGGAGACTATTTTGGTAAATATTTTATATAATACTGGGAGTAAGCTAATGTGCCTATAATTTTTCAATTCTTTAACATCTCCCTTTTTGTGGATTAGTATAATGTTTGCATTCTTCCAATTTTCTGGGACCCTTGCAGTCAATAGACACTTCGTATAAAGAGCCGCCAGTTTTCCAAGCATTATGTTTCCTCCTTCTTTGATTAAATCGACTGTTATTCCATCTCCTCCTGCCGCTCTTTCTCATTTCATGTCTTGCAAGGCCCTTCTGACCTCATTGCTAGTTATAGGAGGAGTTTCTGTATCCTTTTCATTACTTTTTTTAACTGAGGTATCCCAACTCCTCTGGGTACTGTACAGGTCAGTATAGAATTCTTCCACTGCTTTTACTGTATCTTCGAGATTGCTGATGATATTACCCTACTTATCTTTCAGTGAATACATCTTGGTTTGTCCTATGCCACGTTTATTTCTCACTGATTTCAAGCTGCGTCCATTTTTTACGGCTTCTTCAGTCTTTCTCACGTTATGATTTCGAATATAACTTATTTTCGGCTTGATCAGTTTTGACAGTTGTGCGAGTTCTACCTTATCTCTTGAGTTGGACGCTTTCACTTTTTGTTGTTTCTTTATTAGGTCCTTTGTTATGTGGGAGAGCTTGCATACTGTTTGCCTTGGTGCCTTGCTTCCTACTTCAATTGCTGCCTCTGAAGCCAACCTAGTTACAGTTTCATTCAGTAGCTCTATGTCATCATCTCTCTATTCTAAGGAAGCATACTTGTTTGCAAGTACCAGCCTGAATTTGTCTGCTTTTACCCTTACTGCCTCTAGTTTGACCTGTTTCTTCTTGACCAATTTTGCTCTTTCTCTCTTCAAATTGAGGTGAACCCTAGCCCTCACTAACCTATGATCACTGCACTTTACCCTTCCTATCACTTCTACATCCTGCATTATGCTGGGATCAGCATAAAGTATGAAGTCAATTTGAGTATGAAGCCAGCCTGCTTCACCAGCCTGCTTTTTCCCCACTTTTGCATTTAAGTCGCCCATTACAACAGTATGCTGAGTTTGTGCTTTTCTCATCGCTAATTCAACATCTTCATAAAACTGATCTACTTCCTCATCATCGTGACTGGATGTTGGAGTGTAGGCTTGTACTACCTTTAATCTATACCTCTTATTAAGTTTGATTACGACTACAGCTACCCTCTCATTAATGCTGTAGAATTCATCAATGTTGCCCGCTATATCCTTATGGATTAGGAATCCTACCCTGTATTGCTCCATATCTAGAAGATCTCTATAGCAGGGGACATGTCCGTTAATCAGCAATGTATAAGCCTCACCAGTTCTTCTAATCTCACTAAGGCCGATGATATCCCAAACGATGTCTGATAGTTCCTCAAAGAGTCCTGCTAAGCTAGCCTCACTCGAGAGGGTTCTGGTGTTAAACGTTGCAAGGGTCAGTTTTCATTGGCGGCTTGTCCAAACCCAGAGATACTAATTAGCACCCTCTGCTGCATTACAGGTCTGACCGCCGCGTTGGTCAGGTGCTCCGCAGCTGCTGGGGACTGAGGGCCACTGGGTAATTGAGTGAGCCATTTGGGAGGGGGTGGCCGAATTCTGCACCAGGGAGGCCAATTCCTGTTCTGGTGAGGGAGTGTGCCTTTATCCATAAGCAGTTCTTTCTTTCCATGCTCTTCGATATGGAAAAGGCGTACGACACAACTTGGCGATATGGGATTTTACGAGACCTCTAAGAAATGTGTATTTGAGACAACATGCTTAAAGTAATTGGAAGTTGCTTATCACAGCATACATTTCGTGTTAGAGTGGGCAATCTAGGCCATTTATTCAAGAAACTGGGGTATTGCAAGGTGGGGTATTGAGCTGTACCCTTTTTATTGTAAAAATTAATTCCTTGTGCTCATGTATACTGCGAAGTATGTTTTATTCAGTATATGTAGATGACATACAATTAGGATTCATGTCCTGGAACCTCGCAATCTGTGAGTGACATGTTCAGCTTGGCTTGAACAAAGTGCGTAATAGGCAGAAGAAAATGGCTTTAAGCTAAATCCTCTTAAAAGCTCCCGTGTCCTCTTCACATGAAAGAGAAGCTTATTTGCAGAGCCCAATGTAGAACTACACAGACAACACATGCCATTTACCATAGAAGACAAATTTCTAGGCATCATATTGGACTCATAGCTAACTTTCATCCCACATATACAGTATCTTAAAAACAAACGCGTAGGAATAATGAACATTATTGAAATACTGTCGCACACTAAGTAGGGTAGTGATAGGAAGTGCCTCATAAACCTCTACAAGAGCCTCATACATACGTGATTGGTCTACGGCGCCATAGTACCAGTCTGCTACACTAAGCACTCTGAAGGTGCTGGATTCCGTCCACCACCTAGGCATCTGCCTGGCCACAGCTAGGCCCCGTCAGGACAAGTCCTGCAGCAAGCCTCTGCGTAGAGGCTAACAAGTGGTCACTCCACCTGCAACGGGCGTATTCAAGCTTCATGTACTTTTTGAAAGTAAATACCAACTTTGAGCATCCCTCTTAGTCTAGCGTAAACAACATGAACAGTGCCACTCTTTCATTATTGACCAGCAGTGAGACAGCTTTTCTCCTTGCGTGTGGGGAGCCTCACGAAGAAATGGGTGTCCAACTGCTTGAGCAGAGCCTGATTGCTCCTGTGCAGCCGTTGCTGCTGTAGCAATGGCAGGACATAGAATCCGACACATCATTTGTAGATGTTGAAAAACACACTCCAGAGGCACATATTCGAATGCATTTCCTTGAACTTCATTCAAAATATTTATGCCAAGATTTTTCCACTGACGCATCTAAGTCTCATGCTGGCGTGTCTTGCTCAGCACTTGGTTCATCCTTCTCCGAATCAGATATTCTGCATCTAGAAACGAGTATCTTCACGGCTGAGGTGTATACATATGCAGTATTGTTGGCTGTCAAACATATCAAGAAAACAAAGATACAAAAAGTTATTATATCTACTGACTCCTTAAGTGCTGTAAGATCCATAATGTCGTTCACTAAAGATAAATAATTCTTTAGTTGGTGATCTTTACTCACCTCTGTGTACAATGTATATCTCTAAGCAGCATATCACAATATGCTGGGTACCTGGCCGTAGAAGTATTGAGGGCAATATGCTTGCAAACGAAACCGCCACAACAATGGCTACAAAAGCCACCAACTCCTCTGTAGCTGTCCCTGCCATTAACTTGAAACCTTTCTTGCAGAAAAAGCTGAGGAGCATTCAACAATGCTTATGGGAAACTGAAACATCTAATAAGCTGCACGTCATTAAACCACAGTTAGGGAATTGGCCAACCATATCAAAAATACGATGAACTGAGGTCTTCATCAGTCGACTTAGAATCAGCCACACGTATGGCACACACTCATACTTTCTTTTTTCACTTGGGTTGCCACATGGCCTAACGTCATAATGGAGCTAAATATAAGCATGCAGGCCTGTTTCATAGAGTTACTGCAGTAGTGACTTATAAAATGTGTTGTCAATAATCCATATTTTATAGTTTCCAACTTGATCACTGTTCAATTTCATACCTTTAAGAACAACTTTTGTGAATTGTCTTTGTTCCAGGGCATGTCCAAAGTAGTACTTGCTGACTGGTGATGAAACATCTGTGGTAAATGTGGCAAGACATTGACTGTCCTTTATGTGCTGCTGGAATGTCGTGAATTAGAAGCTCACAGAAAAAAAAAACACTTTCTTTTACCACACAGTCAACAAGTTTCATTACATCTAACAATGTTCCTAGGCAATGACCTGCTCTTTGACAGTAAATTAACCTTAGTTTTTTTTAAACGATGTTGATGTACTACATGTTATACACCCACGTCATCTGTACCACAGCCTCTTATCAGACACTGGTGCTGCGAAAGTAGTATTTAGAGCACGTGCTTCCTGGTTCTTGCACTCAAGGACCTGGGTAAGGCATTAGTGCTACTTGCATACTGTCATATTTTTATCTTATGATCACTTTGCAACATATTTTATGGTGATAGCATACCTCACTTGGCATTGTCATATTTTTAGCATATATATTTTATGCACTTACACAGTGACTGATTTTAGGCCCCTTTACAGCCATGCTACATCCTTGACTTCATGAACCATTGTTAACTCATTGCATCATGTGTTTGGCACTCTGGCCAGAACTGGCCCTTTTGCCATAAAAACTGAACCGTCATCACCACTGGAAGAATGTATTCAAGGGAGCACTGTGAATGCACCTTTGCTGTCTTTTAAGCTTACAATTCCAAGTCTTAGCCCGTGCTTTCTCTGCAGTGTTTGCTTAATTTGAAAATCAAGTGCACCACATTCAGTGGCACTCTCAAAAAAAAAGCTAATTGGTCCCTGTACCCATTATATAAACATTTTAATTACCATTTTAACTAAGACAATTTTATTTTTGTTGCATTGATACTTAAGCTTTCTAATTTCTCTGTAAAGAAGTTGCATTTACTAAGGATCCACTCTATTAGTCATATTCATGGCAACCATACAGAATTACACTTGTATTTATGAAATAAACTGCATTTTTTTGCAGCACCCTCAAGCATCTATGAGCCATTATGGAAGGTTGTGTCCATGTAGAGGCAGGAAACAGCCTTTCTGCATGCTGTTTAACTTGCTTAATATGCACTCTCCACACACTTGCACTCAGTTCTGCTGTCATTAGGACTGCATACAACTGTTTACAGTACTGTTTACCTGAGGCAGTAGTGGTATCTATCGGCTGTATTCGGTTGAAGAAATGGCATATGTGGCTTTTGCATATGGATTCATGCATTTTCATACCAGTGCAAATCTACCAGCACATAAGATGCACATGCAGTGCTATCTACTCGTGGCCTGTGGGACAAGTAAAACAGAATCGTACATTTGTAGCGATCTATTTCAGACAGACATGTTTATTAAGTGTGCTGCGACAGCCAGCATGCCTGGTATAGCATGCTAATACTGATCCACTAGTGTCACAAAACAACGGTCCTTCCAGACTCTGAAAACGTAGAACAATATACAGGCATGGTGCTTGAACGTTGAGAATGGCTGAACAAAATGAGTGTACCGCAATTAATGTATTATGTGCCCTCAGTGTGTGTTTAGGCTGAACTGCAATGCTTGTTTGAGCTGTATCCTAAATTCTTAAAAATAATGGGGCATAATGAAAAGTTGCTAGCTTTTTCTGCCACACATTTGTAGCGGCAGACGTCAGACTCTGTATGAAAACGTCCAATAATGTTTCATTACCAACTTTGGTACACATTCAAGTTGGTGAGTGCTGATGCCATTTGATTAGTAGTAATGCTTATTCTTTCACAAGCTTGGGCAAAAACTGTTGTCTTTCAGTTTAAAAGGAAAGTGGGAGAACAATATATAGAGCACAAATACTTTTCTTTGTGAACATTGGGATAACTATTTCGGTGCCCATGTTATGTATTGACAAAAGCATTTTGTTGCACTGCACTAATTACTTAAAATGATTATCAATTTAGTATTTGTGCAATATAAGAGTGGCATGAACTCGAGACAATTACTCATCTGATTGGGAATTCACTTGGCACAAGGAGACACTGACCAGAGTCAAATTTCATAGTGGTCGTTGCCTTTCTTGTGCTTTTGCAGTGACATGTAAAACAAGAATTCCTTCCTACAGGGTCATATGCTAAGTAGAGCTGCGATGCTAAACAAGCCTGAACATTGAATGTTTACACCGCAGCTACTGCAGTGCTTCCTTAGCGTTTCAGGGAGGGCTGCCGAGCGGGCAACACGCGGCAACCCTCCCTGACCGGCTGCTTTCTGTAGCTGGCAGCAGGCGGTGACACATGTTCATGGTTGCGCCGTCGCGGCAGCAGCTCGCATCCCCATAAGCGAACGGAATTTTGCACATTTTAAAACCAGTCAATTAACTGTGGTAAGTGTTACACTGAACGACGTGGACTCAAAATGCGATCCTTCTGCAAAATTTCAGCAAGAAAATGCAGCGGTGCGCGCTGCTTTAGAACACGCTAAGCGAAATATGCAGCATGTCTAAGCGATGGACGCATTAAGAGCATCTCAAAGGCCCCGAGCAACTTTTTTTTCTTTTCTAAAGTACTATCCAACGTAGAGCAATCGAAGGCAGGGAAGCAATGTCACGTGATCCAACTTTCCTTTCCATGCAAGAACGAGCACCGGCGCGTCGGCGGAGAGCAGTCAGCCGAGCCAGCTGCAGTCAGTGCAAGTGGTCAGTGTGCCTTCGCGCGATTTTTTAAAAAGTCTGAGCTCTGAGCAGTCAAGCGGCAATGTGTGGGAGGACAGCGTGGTATGTATAACTTTCTGCGTTGGAACGCATTGAATGCAGTACCTAATAGTCTACTGTTTAATCTTGCGTCCGAGCAACGGGTGGACAATCAAATGCTGCGTTGGTTGTCGGTTGCGTTTCGCGCGCGAAAACGCACATATCTTGCACTGCAGGCTTTCGTACAATTATATTACTAAAATTGTACCCTGTTTCTTGAAAGCAGTGTAGTGCCGCAGCGTTTAAACTTAGATTTCAATTTTAATATCTAGCGGTTCAATGTGAACTGTTGGCTCGTCACTTCTGCCCGAAGGTAGACCGAACGATAAGCACAATCGACGCTTGAAAAAAATTAATATAAAAGTCGCTATATCAGGATATTGGCTGGGAATTGTTCGTGTATTTGTTGATGTCTGTTAAATATCGTGTTTTATAACTTCTACACTGAGCTATGCGGCGCCAATGTACAAAGTGGCGGGACGAACGCGTTCGCGCGTTCCAGACGATAATTCTGCCTTGGAACTGTGTATTGTCCGCGCATTTTTTTTAGGAGTGTTAAAGGTGATGCTTTATAACGCTGCTCGGAAAGTGCTGCGGCGCAAGCGCACAATTTAGCGGAGCATGCCGCGTCTCAGCTCAACTTTTTTTATTCGGGCATCTAGAAGCAGAAGTATTGGCGAATTGTTTGCTGTGGCCAGCAGTGCTGCTTTAATTTGAAATGAAAGTTATTGAGCTGCTGGCACCTTGAGCTTTTCAGACACCCTAATAATGAAAATCAAGCTCATTTAACAGCATAGAGCTTTTGTAGACACATGCTTAGTAAGCGATCTGACGTGCCTCTCCATATAAACGCTCTTTGGCACATAGAGTGAGCTTAAAAACATGTCATGTGGTCGTTGCGAGTTCTGGATCGCCGAGTTATTTCCGCACGGATGTCCAAACTTTTTCAACGGTTCCAAATGATGGTCATGCTGTAAGTCTTGGAACTACTACGTTGCTTTATCTCTGGAGACTGGATTATGTGGTTTGCTCAACAACTGCTGGAAAAGAAAATGAGATAACCAGCTGGCAGTATTGTTTCATTTAGTTTGCATTTGCGCAGAAGCATTCAACGTGTCAGATTATCGCTTCTGGCGCTTAATGTGCATGTTTGGCTACTTGCACTAGCTTTCTACGGTGTTGAGAACTGCAGCAGTATATATGTCTATACCACTCAATACAACTTGTGAAGTGCGAGTGCTTGCCAAGGAGTGTTTCCTAGTTTGATGTTGATCCAATCCATGTTGCCCTTTGAAGTGATAGGGAAAGGGTCACAAACTTGCAGCCTGCCTCTCAGCACTTGCTTTTTTCCTTTTTACAACCTTCGCTTTTTCTTTGTTTCTGAGCCCAGAAGCTTTTCACTGCACGATCATGTTGGTTGGCTAGGTGCTTTGCTATTTTTACAAGTGATGCTGTGACTATCCTGAGGGCAAAGCTATGAATACGCACATAATGAGGTTAGGGGCTTGCAGGCCTGTGTCATCACTAGACTTCCAGGTTGTTGTGTGCTGCAAGTATTACCTTACTTGCTCTCAATGTTTAGATATCAGCCTCAATTACTCTTAAGGCTGTTTGTGACACATCATCTCTTGAAAGATCAAAAATATATATATGCAGTCTAGGTTGGGTTACATTTATTGTGTGTACATATGACATTCAAGGAAGAAACAAGCACCATAGGTCTTGTAGTCATGATTGAGAGAACATGTTACAGTAGTAACTGTATGGTTAGTAACTACAGAAGTAGTGATTTTTTAAATTAATTTATAATATAGAACAGCAGCATTCCCAATTGAATTCTTGCGATTCCAGTGGGTGAGAAATCAAACCTGATATATAGTGAACTGCAAAACCAGAAAAATTAGTTTTAGTGAACAATGATGGCCTGATTAAACCTCCTTACCTAAATTACATGCCTTATTGAAGCGATCATCAAGCTAGCTATACGTGTAAGCTACTGGTGTACCACCTGTATCTGCGGTGGAATCGTGGCAATTTCGCATTTCTTAAGACTCAACCGGTTGACAGCAAAGCTGTCTATGGCTAGGATCCTGGGATTTCTTATTGGCGTAACGTCAACAAAAAACTATCATCATCTATAGCTCATACTACCAAATGCAATGGCTCATACCTCTGTAAGGCAGCGGCTACAAGTATTCGGCAAAGTGAACAGTGCATACATTCTTTGGAATTGTGCATACAACATACAGAACAGCATATGCTTCAATAAAGAACGAACTCAAAAGCAGGGACTTGCGTAACTATACTTCTGTACGTGAAAGAAGAACCTGCCTAGCAACTGATTTGTGTTGTGGTAGAAGGCCACATAAGTGAGGACTCCTGAAGAGCAGCATCCATATGAGCCGTGGCAAATTTCTTTTCTCTCTGGGTCCAACTCTTTGTAGGTGCACATAGTAGCCAAGTCGCAGGCCGTTGGAGGGTCTTAGGCTAATAATTAGATAAAGTGCATGTAAATGTCGCCACATGAATAATATCAACCTATGTCGCAATTGGTAATCATTCTAGTTGTATGCACCTTCGCTTCCGACTACCCTCGCAGCATAGATTGGAGACCATTTTTTTTATTTGCGCTGTTGCAGCTTCTTTTGGACTGAACTGGGTGACAAAAGTATGAAAAGTGAGGTCTGTTTTGCAGCTGTAACTGATGCTTCTACATTTTTGTAATCAAAAAAATTTATGGCTAATGAACAGTTATGTGGGTGTTTAAGGCGATTTCATTGGCAGGAGTCACTCTAAGTGTTTGGAGTGACAACTGCAGCAATAAAGCTTTTGTTGTGAAAATTTTGACCACTTCTTAGTGGTTTCTTACAGACAGGGTTTTAGTGCATTTTATGTACAGGGAGATTAAACATTCTCACTTCACAAGGTTGTGTTGAGGTTCGCTAAAAAAAAAAAACATCAGAGCCACCTTCCAGAAAAAGAGTGACTACCCTTCATTTTTGCTTCTCTGGTAACGATATCCCAGTTTCTCAGGACTGGAACTTGGCTGACAGGCATGCACTTTTGAGTGGTGAAAATGTGTGCATTGCGTGTTTGTGCTTTACTGCTCAGAGTACCAAAAAATTAACTTGCAGATTATGTGCTGTGGCTTACAACAAATAGCCGTTCCTTTTATAATTTCTAAAAGTGCAGCACGCAATGCTGCTATAGCTGCTAGGATTTAATGCATTGCTTTTACATTATTTCAGTGCACTATCGAAGCAGTGCTTGAGTTTTGCTTGCCAGTACAAGGATCGGACTGGCGCTTACAAGTGTCCTGAGTGGCGAGATCTCAACCAGGGAGGCACTTATGAGCCATCCTACAACGTGCCACCTAAAAGCTACTGGTATGTGAATGTGCTTAAGTTCATATTTGCAAAAGTATAAAAGTTTGTGCAAAAAATGGTGGAATAATGCACTTTTGGTGTCACTGGGAAATGAGAGTGCCAGTGCTCTCTGGCCATTCTGAACATGCTCAGGTGCACCTTGAAGTCTTCGATGTTGTCTTTCCTGTTATTATAAGCAGTTTTAAGTTTGTTGATTTTGCTGGGTTGCTCACAAATACCTTTTACTCCACCATCACCAGGACATGCTGCCTTTTTCCTTGTCATACACAAATATTGATGTCTCATGTTATTAAATAATACATGCAACACAAGAAATAGTAAATGTATTGGAGCATGCATCTGCTGCATCTGTTTAGCGAGGGTAATTTGCAAGAGGAGAGCTTCTTTGAATTGCAAGGGTGTCTGAAGTTCTGAAATTTCCAATGCATGGGTGTCCTGAGTGTGAGAAAGACACCTTGGCAGCAACAATGTTCTGCTGACATTTGTTTTTTGTCAAAAGCCTTAATGAAGAGAGATAGGAAAAGACATGTGAGTGAACTCAGTAACTGCACTGTCCTCCCATGTAATGCTGCACAAGGATTAGTTTTTATGGGTTGTCTGGCATTTTATTTTCGTGTAGTGTCCCAGCAAACCAGGAAATTCTATATATGAATATATGTACCAATAAAATGATGTTCCTTGTATAGATGTGTTTCTCTGTTTTGAACAGAATCAAAATTGAATGGCCATGCAATACTTTGAGGTTTGTGTGGATGGTAAATAAACCATTCCAGCTGTTAGGTGGTGCTCTCATGAACAGCTGTGCAAAATTAGTGAAATATTACAAGCGTCTAGATACTCAGAAAGGAGCCTACATTGCCACTTTTACTAATGTTCTTTCTTGCAGCTTTACGGACACATCCACCCGTTTGCAACCTTATGGCATCAAGGGGGCATATCTGAAAGTTATTGTGTATGCTTCCTTGGTGTATGACCTCTCTGATAATTGCTTGAGCTTCTCTCAATCATTTTCAAACTTCACAAGCATGTTTTTCAGATGCATACTCTGTTTGTGCATCTGGTATGACCTGTCGTTCACTCCGGACCGGCCGCCATTGGAATATGAACCTGGCAACGTTTAACGTTAGAACGTTATCTAGTGAGGCGAGTCTAGCAGTGCCATTGGAGGAATTAGAGGGCAGTTAATGGGATATAATAGGGCTCAGTGAAGTTAGGAGGCCAAAAGAAGCATATACAGTGCTACAAAGCGGGCACGTCCTGTGCTACCGGGGCTTAGCAGAGAGACGAGAACTAGGAGTCGGATTCCTCATTAATAAGAATATAGCTGGTAACATACAGGAATTCTATAGCATTAACGAGAGGGTGGCAGGTCTTGTCGTGAAACTTAATAAGAGGTACAAAATGAAGGTTGTACAGGTCTACGCCCCTACATCCAGTCATGATGACCAAGACGTCGAAAGCTTCTATGAAGACGTGGAATCGGCGATGGGTAGAGTGAAAACAAAATACACTATACTAATGAGCGACTTTAATGCCAAGGTAGGCAAGAAGCAGCCTGGAGACAAGGCAGTGGGGGATTATGGCATAGGCACTAGGAATAGCAGGGGAGAGTTATTAGTAGAGTTTGCGGAACAGAATAATATGCGGATAATGAATACTTTCTTCCGCAAGCGGGATAGCCGAAAGTGGACGGGGAGGAGCCCGAACGGCGAGACTAGAAATGAAATAGACTTCATACTCTGCGCTAACCCTGGCATCATACAAGATGTGGACGTGCTCGGCAAGGTGCGCTGCAGTGACCACAGGATATTAAGAACTCGAATTAGCCTAGACCTGAGGAGGGAACGGAAGAAACTGGTACATAAGAAGCCGATCAATGAGTTAGCGGTAAGAGGGAAAATAGAGGAATTCCAGATCAAGCTACAGAACAGGTATTCGGCTTTAACTCAGGAAGAGGACCTTAGTGTTGAAGCAATGAACGACAATCTTGTGGGCATCATTAAGGAGTGTGCAATAGAAGCCGGTGGTAACTCCGTTAGGCAGGATACCAGTAAACTATTGCAGGAGATGAAAGATCTGATCAAGAAACGCCAATTTATGAAAGCCTCTAACCCTACAGCTAGAATAGAACTGGCAGAACTTTCAAAGTTAATAAACAAGCATAAGACAGCTGACATAAGGAAGTATAATATGGATAGAATTGAACATGCTCTCAGGAACGGAGGAAGCCTAAAAGCAGTGAAGAAGAAACTAGGAATTGGCAAGAATCAGATGTATGCGTTAAGAGACAAAGCCGGCAATATCATTACTAATATGGATGAGATAATTCAAGTGGCTGAGGAGTTCTATAGAGATTCATACAGTACCAGTGGCACCCACGACGATAATGGAAGAGAAAATAGTCTAGAGGAATTCGAAATCCCACATGTAACGCCGGAAGACGTAAAGAGAGCCTTGGGAGATATGAAAAGGGGGAAGGCAGCTGGGGAGGATCAGGTAACAGCAGATTTGTTGAAGGATGGTGGGCAGATTGTTCTAGAGAAACTGGCCACCCTGTATACGCAATGCCTCATGACCTCGAGCGTACCGGAATCTTGGAAGAACGCTAACATAATCCTAATCCATAAGAAAGGGGACGCCAAAGACTTGGAAAATTATAGACCGATCAGCTTACTGTCAGTTGCCTACAAACTATTTACTGAGGTAATCGCAAATAGAATCAGGAACACCTTAGACTTCTGTCAAGCAAAGGACCAGGCAGGATTCCGTAAAGGGTGCTCAACAATAGACCATATTAACACTATCAATCAGGTGATAGAGAAATGTGCAGAATATAACCAACCCTTATATATAGCTTTCATTGGTTACGAGAAAGCGTTTGATTCTGTCGAAACCTCAGCAGTCATGGAGACATTACGGAATCAGGGTGTAGACGAGCCGTATGTAAAAATACTGAAAGATATCTATAGCGGCTCCACAGCCGCCGTAGTCCTCCATAAAGAAAGCAACAAAATCCCAATAAAGAAAGGTGTCAGGCCGGGAGATACGATCTCTCCAATGCTATTCACAGTGTGTTTACAGGAGGTATTCAGAGACCTGGATTGGGAAGAACTGGGGATAAAAGTTAATGGAGAATACCTTAGTAACTTGCGATTCGCTGATGATATTGCCTTGCTTAGTAATTCAGGGGACCAATTGCAATGCATGCTCACTGACCTGGAGAGGCAAAGCAGAAGAGTGGGTCTAAAAATTAATCTGCAGAAAACTAAAGTAATGTTTAACAGTCTCGGAAGAGAACAGCAATTTACAATAGGTAGCGAGGCACTGGAAGTGGTAGGGGAATACATCTACTTAGGGCAGGTAGTGTCTACGGATCCGGATGATGAGACGGAAATAATCAGAAGAATAAGAATGGGCTGGGGTGCGTTTGGCAGGCATTCTCAGATCATGGACAGCAGGTTGCCATTATCCCTCAAGAGAAAAGTGTATAACACCTGTGTCTTACCAGTACTCACCTACGGGGCAGAAACCTGGAGGCTTACGAAGAGGGTTCTACTCAAATTGGGGATGACACAACGAGCTATGGAAAGAAGAATGATGGGTGTAACATTAAGGGATAAGAAAAGAGCAAATTGGGTGAGGGAACAAACACAAGTTAATGACATCTTAGTTGAAATCAAGAAAAAGAAATGGGCATGGGCAGGACATGTAATGAGGAGGGAAGATAACCGATGGTCATTAATGGTTACGGACTGGATTCCAAGGGAAGGGAAGCTTAGCAGGGGGCGGCAGAAAGTTAGGTGGGCGGATGAGATTAAGAAGTTTGCAGGGACGACATGGCCACAATTAGTACATGACCAGGGTTGTTGAGAAGTATGGGAGAGGCCTTTGCCCTGCAGTGGGCGTAACCAGGCTGATGATGATGATGATGAACCTTTTCACACTGAAATGCAGCTCGTATCAGAGCCTGAAGGCAGTTTTGTGGGCAGGCCATCAGTGAGAACATGCAGCCAGAGGCTGGCGTCTGTGATGCAACACAGCAACTTAGTCCCACGAGGCCAACGGCCGGGTCTGCAACTATTGTGTACAGCTATCGCTTGTCATCGCATCAGGTGTCACCTTGGCGCTCTTGCTCGGCACACTAGCCAATATATTCTAGGCACTGTGGTGCCACCTGCCGGGGCCACCATTTTTTGTGTTGCCAACTTCAAAAATACTTCCGCCAAGATTTCAAATCTTTCGCAGTCGTATTTGTGACCAAAAAAATGGAACTAGCTGCATGGATGCATTAGGATGGTCTCTGGTGAGATGAGTTGGTGCTTTTTACCGTAGACTGACCCAGCCTGTCCATGGTAGTCGGTGTGCAAAATGTGTAGACGTGCCTTGCTTGTCTACGAGAGGTAAAGGGCTTCCCTGTCAGTGGCTTTCTACATTTCCTCCCCCCCCCCCCCCCCCCCCCCCCCCCCCCGTTGCAAACTGCTGAACATTCCTTCCGAGTAGGTTGTTAAGTGAATATGTCAAAAGATGTCCTACAAGTTATTCATTGTCTTGGCTCACCATTTTCTTGTTTCCATTGCAAAAGGAAGCAAGTGCAGCTTGCTGAGCCTGACTGAAGACTTTTCATTGCTTTTCCAGTCCTGTGTTGGTTGATAACCACCAGCTGAGGGCAGACATGCCCTCGGAGCGTGTCCTGACAGCCATGCGGTGGGGCCTGATCCCAACTTGGTACCCAGGTGATCCACAGGACTTCAGCGTTAGCACGATTAACTGCCGCATCGAAAGTGCTACAAGCCGAAATAGCTATAAACCAGCAATAGCAGCAGGGCGTCGTTGCATCGTCATTGCTGAAGGGTCTGTTTCAAAACCATTTTGTAATATCAAATAGCGAGCTTTGTTCTTGTGTGTGGAAAGGATTGCCCACTTCTCCCACTGTCCTCTTCTCCTATTGCAGCTGTAGCAGAGCGCCCCAGCGCCACCACAGATGTAGTAGTTAACGGTTATGTTTTCTACAGAAATGTGCAATGAAACAGCAAAAACTACCTCAATGTCCTCACTGCTCAATATATAGGCCTTCAAGCACATCATTCCCTTAATGAAGTGAATAGTTTTGTAGAATTGTTTGGCTATTAGCTTGCATTAACAATCATAGTCGGTGGTTTCTGCACAATTTTTTAGCTAAATAGAACTTGTACCAAAGCACTCTTACGGGGCATTACTGAGCTTATTGCTGATATCCCTAAAATGTACGTAATTCTTTCTGCCAATTATAATGCTAACCTATTGGGACAAAACAGATGATAACAAAGGAACTCGAAAGACTTGAAAGGAAGCATTTGAAGGGACCATGACACCAAACTTTTGAGCTCGAATTATGCATTGCATGTTAAACTGTACACATCCCCACAGCAAGCTGGCAAAATTTGAGTGCACTTGGTTGGTAGAAAATCTGTATTTGAATATTTTTACATTGCATTTGAAACATACAACAGTCTGACAGCATTAATTGGTGAAGAAAGGGAATCTCACTACCAGAAACGACTCCCTCGGAGTAATGGAAGTCAATGTCGAAGCCCATGCTTTTGTGTACTGCAAGCACCGAAAGCAATTGGCAAAAGTTGGAAATGTGTCATGGTTGCCATGTATTATTTCATTTTTGCATGTGCGTCTCAGTGGTCTGCTACTGCTTTTTATTGCATGAGTGAGGGAGTTGTATGCACGATTCAACAGCGGCATTCTTGTTGTGCCAATGTATCCGAAAATGTCCAATGTGGTCTGGAGTTTTTTTGGAGCAGATGACTCGGCAGGGGCCCCTCATTTCCCGTCACACAGTCGATCCAAAAATGGTGGTCGCTGTCAGTGCTTAGAGGCAGCGATTTCAACATTGAAATTACCGAGTTAAAATGTGTGCTGAGAGCCCAGTTCTTTTGTGTGTATTGAGCCCTCTACTACAGTGAAATGATAAACTTAGAATAGTTGGACGACCGTGCCATGGCCCCTTCAAGAATGTGCAATGAGTGATAGAAGGGAAGATTATTGACGTAACATTGAGACAGGATGATGGCTGATGATGGATGATGGTTGATTAAGGAAGAATTGGGTGAAGCTGATACTCCTAAGAATTGGACATCATCTACAGCGTAAAAAAGATGCAAAGAAAAGTAGGGATGACACGAGTGCAGCGTCTCTTGACACCATGGGTTTGATCCCAGCCGTGGTGGCTGTATTCCAATTGTGTATTGTGCATTGAGTGCACATTAAATTTAATTGTTTTTTTAAAACTGCAATCTCCTGCCTACTATTCTTTGCGTCTTTTTTGCACTCTACATTACGAACATATTCCAATTTTCCCAGCACTCTACACTTGTTAAGAAGCAGAGTTTCGTGGGATGTGTAATGCATAGAGCTTTGTCCTGCAGTGGAGTTAAATAGCCTGATGATGATGATCGAGTGTTGCCTTCTTTTTTTTGCACGACAGGAAGTAACATGCATAAAAAGGGACCTTGCATGGGATTATTTGACAGGACAGTGTGATGTTTCTCCAGATTCTCCAGCAAGCTGCTGAATGTGCTGTAGCCCCATTGTTCAGCTTCCCAGTCCAAATATTGCCATGTATTGTCACTAACTGGTGCACCCATAAATGGAGAGATGCATTGCAGCTTATTTTAGCTTATGTTGATAAGGCTGGCAATAACTTAGTCTGCACTTGTTGACTTATTCTGAGTCTATTCAGCAAAAGAAAGGAAATATCTTTGGTTTCATCAATGCTGTCTCGCAGGTATTTTGAATGGATGAAGCCTGCAAAGTCTGCTCCCAAGCAGGCTTACTTTGTGTACTACCAGCAGACATTGGATAGCTCCATGTCAACACGGCAGTGGGACTGCGAGGGAATGGAGCAGCTTCTCTTCAGCGAGGGCCGTTGGCTAGGTCCTAAGCTGTTGACAATGGCAGCCATCTTTGATGTTAATGTATGTAAAAGCTGCACAGTGCAGCCAGGCCAGACTATTGTAAAGCTTGCATGTTTCTTTGTGCAGTGCAGAGCTTCTAACTGGTAGCATCAATGCACCCTCATATTTTTGTTAGCAGTTTTGAGCACCCCACTCTGATTCCTTTTTAGTATGTGGCTCATGTTGGATAAGTAGGACTTAGCTGCCTGAGAGGGTGCGCACCTTTCATAATCTTGTGCAAATGAGCGTCACGGGGAGCGAGTTGGGGGTAACCGCAATCAAGTGCGCGCAAATGGGTGGGAGAGTAAAGCGAGTGGAATGCAGGTTAGCGCACGGCTCCTTTTATAGTGTGGCTGTGGCTATGCATGTCTGTTTGCTGAGCACACATGCAGCCTGTATGCCCGGGTTGAAAGGTAATCTGCTGCGTGTGCAAAGACTGGGCGAGCTGAGAAGGCAAGGCTTCGTGCGCTGTCTTCCTGCACGTTTAATGTTGGAGGTTGCACAACCTCGTGTTTTGGCGCCGCGTTGAAGCGAGAAGCAGACGAAGCATTCGCTCCCCGCTGCCGGCACGTTTCACGATAGCATTGTCCAGCTGAGGGCAAACTCGCGGTAGTGGCACTACGGCTATGGAGTTCTGCTATTAGCCCGAGGGTGCGGGATTGAATCTCAGCATTGCTGCATTTTTATTGGGGTGGAATGCAAAAGCGCCCATGTACCATGCATTGGGTGCACGTTAAAGAACCCCAGGTGGTCATAGTTAATCCGGAGTCCCTCACTGCGATGTGCCTCATAATCAAATCATGGTTCTAGCACGTAAAGCCCCAGGATTTTAATTTTGATTTTTGACTGCGTACAACCTTATCAGTTGCAGGGGCAAAGTGGGTACAAAAGCGTGGCTGGCTTCACTTTGTACCGCTGATGTAGAGACATATCATCGACGCGGCATGAAACCGTATCTTTCGTCGCCTACTCTCAAATTCAACACAATGATATTTTTTTCTCATTCAGTTTTGCTTTTTCTGGTTGCCCATTATTTGAAAAATTTTGAGGACACTTCCATGTAAGAAAAGTCCATCGGTGACCGTACTTATTTGCATGAAAGATTGAACTTCAATGTAAGAAAATTTAGATCTTAAGACGCGAATTGGCGATTTTACCGACTTTATTATATCGACGTTTAACTAGTCACAATTTTCAGCCGCATGCGAAGTGTTGCAAGTGCTGCTGCCATCAAATTTACTGTAGTTATGCGAATCTAGTGCACACATTTAGGACAAAGAGAAGTAGTTTAAGGCTGACATTAAACTGTGGTATGAAAGGGGGAGGGTAGTGTAGTTGCCATCGGGTGATCCGTTTATGCGACAGGCCACCATCAGATTGTGAAATAAACTGAAGAGCGCAAGTTTGTCACTTTATTCCTTTGGCATAGCTGATAAATTGATCACTCGGCTTATCAGTGTTTCACAAGTGTGCTTTTAGAGCACTGCAATTCTCTGATATTGCACAATGTTCATAGCTGGATGTGAGCAAACAATTTTAAGCAGCAAAATCACTTTAATTGCATTAGGATCCAGCGATGAGCATTCTATGAAATCAGAGGCACAGGAGTGCTGACAGGAGAAGTAGACAGGAGTGCTGACTATATGGCAATGCATTTGGCATAGCCATCTAATGTCCCAACGGTAAAAGGCATTGCACCATACTCTCTGCCTCTGTTCACCTCCACTTTGTGATTTTCCAAGGCACTCTCCTCCTTTTTTTCCTTCCCTAGCTGTTGGCACCACATGTGTGTGCCGCACGGCGGTAAGGTCGATAAACAAATTGTCGAGAGGCTTTTTAGCTATCAAATTAATAAGTGGACGGATGGTGCACTTTAGCCATAGCCGTCGCTTGAAGCAGTATCGGCACGTTTTTAAATTGCGGTTGCAACCAGTAAACATGCAATCGGCTTATTTCCAAGAGTTGGAAATATTTGTGTAGCTGAAGTTACCCATCCCAGTTCTGCTACCAGCGATGAAGGCGATAACAGCACACCATTTCAAAGGAGAAGCAGCAGCATGTTCACTTTGATAGTGCTTGCAGGCACTAAATTAAACTAAGTGATCTAAGTAGAAAGCAATATAACATGCTTTGTGCCTGGGTGTCGGTCTGCTACTACATTCATGACCATCAGTTGAATAAAACTGTAGTTGTTTTAAGCAGAGTCATAGCATAAAGCAAAAGTGTGCTTATGTTCCTGAGGGCTAGTGGTGTGCCCTTACTAATTTTAGAGCACTGCTGCCACCATTCGCCAAATTAAGTGGCGTAGTGTGTGGTAAAGACACCTGAGAGCTTTAATTGTAGCTCGATATGTTAGCTTGGTTGCAGGACTCGTATGATGTACTATAGCATGCAGGCTGAGGCATGCCACGACAGAGGCTGAAGCATGCTGTAAGTTGCAGTTCATAAATACAGAGAAGAGACAAGTACACGCACAAGTAAGCAAACTTGTACATTAGGTTATTGCTCAGTGCCGTGCTGGATGCCCAAAAATGTGAGACAAATATTTACAGCTTTGCATGTCAATTTATTACCAAAGGGAGCTTCAGTAAAAACACACCATCATGCAAAATTAGTGCTCAACATCTGCTACTATGACACTGGCACTTGCCATACTAAATTTTCATTAATTTACAAACAAAAGTATTCCGCAAACTTCAGTAGGTGACAAGCGGACACAGCATCATGTGGATGACAGCGGAAACGTGTGCGTGGTTCTACAGTGAGCGATTAGTCAACAAACAAAAAGCACACTTTGCCTCGTTAGATGTCTTGCCGCCCATGGGCTGCTGAAGACCATGCAGTGTGACTTGGCTGAAGGTGCTAGTAATAAGTTTCTGCGCCATCTATGATTTGAGCCAGAGGCTTGGTGGGATGCAATTTGTAATACCTTATCAGGCGAGTAGGCACTCCTGTTAATCTTACTCCGGGATCAGAGGCTTGCAGTGCTCTGCTGGCATGCTCAAAGCATGCGGATAACCCAAGTGCTTGCCGAACACAAGAGCTGAACGCAGAGCTCTGAACTTGATTGTGTGAACGCAACAGTTTATTGTTGCCATTGTTACATCATGCAGCGTATATCATAACCTGTGTGCTCCACTGTTATCTTTTTATTCTGGTGTGATAGTAACACAAGCACCTGACCAAGGTGCAGTGTGTTGTGCACAACACATCTAATACCCCATGGCAATACAGGAGTTGGTGGCAGTGGAGTGCAAGAGCAGGGATCACTGCATGGCCTCTGAGACCATAAACGTTCACAGTGCACTGTTGATTTTGGA
This sequence comes from Dermacentor andersoni, assembly GCF_023375885.2. Classification (NCBI taxonomy): domain Eukaryota; kingdom Metazoa; phylum Arthropoda; class Arachnida; order Ixodida; family Ixodidae; genus Dermacentor; species Dermacentor andersoni. The sequence continues at coordinate 310,342,163 of NC_092814.1, forward strand.
GGTCATGTCCGCACGGCGACGCACCCAGTTTAGTATGTTTCCACGTGGCTGAAAGCTTACGAGAGTTTCGAACTGCCGCATTAGAGGAGCTACTAGCAGCGTCAAGCGCTGCCAGATTTCTGCCTAATCTGTCGAGAATGATCAGTAAATATTTATATTGAAATAAAAGTTGTTCATGAAATAAGTGATCCGTTAATCCATTTTGAGGAAACTCTTTCTTTGTTAAAACATTGTTTTAAAAGCATGAGAATTTCTGGCTTTTCTAGCTTACGAATCGTCTTCTTGTGGTAAGGATGGCTTTATTTATAAACGTAATTTACTAACACAGCTTGAATATTTTTTTTTTCTTAAGTGTCCCTTTAAAGGCTGCTAATAAGAAAACTAGACAATTACCTACTCCGTAGCTATGCCAGGGTTTCTTCAATAGTACTTGTGTATAGTGCATACTTGTTTGTAACCAGTTTAACCAAAGTGAAATTTCATTGCAGTTTGCCTTCCCTTTATGACATTTCAGAAGGGCCTGCACTCGTTCAGCATCCTTACCATGGAAGCACCCTCGTACATGCGTTGGCTGCACTCCAGAGTGCCTGTAAGTAAACTTTGCATTTTGAAAGAACCAGCTATAGCTTTTATGCTGCGAAGTATTGTGTTACTCCGCATGTTGAGCCTTGGAAGGTCCACACCTATTGCCTCACTGGTTAGCGGCAAAAATTAGGCTTGTGCAGATGCTCAATATTTTTGAATATTTGATTGAATATTAGGCTATTCGATATTTGCTTTGGCTCTAATTTCAGAATTAGTAGTTCTTGAAGAATTTGAATTGAATGAATATGCATTTTTTCCCGTTATAAGCCACATCTCCAATGACAACTACCGGGAAAGTACGATAAATGTGCATGTAACCCACGGGAATAACTGTATACAACACCATAATCTTTGTAAAAAGTCTCCATTTGGGGATGCATGAATTATCGATGTTGCATTTTTGGCCAGCAGCTCTGTACCCCACCTCTACGGTGACACTGATGTTGAACATTGCCCTAAAAGTGGTTTCACGGCATCGCGGCCTGTGCTGCCGGAAACCACACCTCAAGGTAAAATTTCTGCTGCCCTGAAGCCACGCCTCAAGTCGAAATCCACATATACGTACCTGCACCTGCGGCACTAAACCATAACTTTGGTGACTGACACCTGGAAAAACAGTGCTGATTAGGCCTAACAGTAATGGCAGGAGTGGCAGTGGATGTGAAACCTTCGTAAGAAGTTTGCCTCCCCTCAGAGATTGGGTCGTAGATGATGTGCACAGGCCAGTCTGAGAACCGCAAAAGGGGTGAGGGTGCCTACTAAGTTTGTCTATGCATTTGCATAACAGAACAGGTCAAGCTCGTGTGTAGATGAAAAGCATCAAACTGAATTTGCACAACACAGAATGAATTGCCGGCGTTGCGCAGTCAAGGTGGCACTTCACACAGTGTTGCGACCATGCACAACGGGTGAACGGGAAATGCCCTTGTGGCCTCAACTATCACAAAATTTTAGCTAGACTGAAGCACAACAGGGAGCAAGAGCCTGTAAAATTTTCTCTGCTGCTGGAGTTGTAGGAAATGTTGAACCTGCGCGTTCTTGCATGAAAATATCTGAGTAACAGCACTTCGAAAATAAGCTAACCCCAGAGATGAAGCTGTTCCCTTTTTTTGCAAGTAAAGAGCCAACTTTTCTTCGATTTCTCAATATTTGGCTGTTATGTCAAGGTTTTATGCAAATCCCACAACTTTGAACTACTCACTTCGAAATTTGACACTTATTACTATTTGCTTGAACTTCGCATTGAACAAAAAAATTGATATTCGCACGAGCCTACGAAAAATGCATTTCAAGTTTCATTTTAAGGGGTCTTGAAACACCTTTTCTTGAAATCCGATCTACACCGTGTAATGCGTGTGATGGTTTTTGGAGAATATATTCTGAAGAATTTTTTTGACAAGGATCCAATAACATCCGAAACATAAAGATTGCACTTTTCTCATTACCCCTTGGTTCCTCTTAGCTGTTGTTGCACCCTGTATACTCCTCTTTTTTTTTTTTTTTTCCCCTCTATCTGCGTGAGCTTGTTAAATTTTAAAGGTTGATGTCTGGCGTAGGTGCCCAGGAGTGGCAAAGGACCGGTGACAGGATGGGCAGGATGCATTAACAACCACCTTTTCCTCATTTCATACAGCATCTGGAAGGGTGGGCATACACATGTAATCTTTTGTTAGCGAGTAATTCATAGTCATGAACAATAGCTCAATGGCTGGCATCTAAGGGCTGTTGCACTGGCTGTAACATAAGATGCAGCATAAAAAGAGCTTGAAAGCCACAGGAGAGAGCGAGCAAGCCAAGCAAGCTATTTTGTGAACTTAGAGGCTTCCTGCTGCATGCACTGGAATGATACCTGACTCGCATGTTCGTAGCAGCATTGGCTACAGATTGTGAATGTTGCCTTATTGTGTTTGAAAAGCGTTCCAGCACCCCTCTAAATTGATAAACCAGTATTCTAGAATAGCATGTCAATTGTCGCCAAGAGCAGACCTCTTCCATTGCAGATCCTGGTTCGTTCTGGAGAGGGGAAAACTTCAGCACTTGCACTGCCAGCTCTGCTTGTTGAAATGTCGGGACATCTTATGTGGTTCCGTTTATAGAGTGATGCAAAAATTTTGCCTATGTATAAAAAGTTTTTTTGCGTTGTACTTAACTAAAATACCAAGCAGTGTATGTCGTTCTGGTTTAGTGATTTTCATTTACCAAGATTCTACTGTATCCAGTAAAAGCTTGTTAATTCAGATCTCACGGTAGCAAAAAAAAAAAAAAAAAAAATGTCCAGATTAACCGAATTTTGAATTATTGAGGGTATAAATACCAAATGCTTACTGACAGCATGCATTTACTTAATGAATCAACATATTCTATTTCTATTTAGCACAAAAGCAGTTGGGAATCTGCAATACTTGTCATCTCTTGACAGATTAGTGCTCGCAGTGGCAAAGATGTCGCACTTCCTTTGCAGTACGGCGTTGAAGTGGCTTCATCCGAGATGTGCTTTTCAATGCCGCGCGCACATCCCAATGATTTTTTTCGCCATTGAGCTGGTTGGCAACAGCGCATCCATCCACTGCGATGAAGCCGGTGGGCTTGATGCCAGCGCGCAGGCTGTGGTAAAATTGCTCTTCGTCCTCAATAGCTTCCGCTGTGTTTGTGATGTTGTGCATGCATTGCACTGAGTCAAAATGAAACTTCTGCTTGTTGCAACCACCGCTGCGGACGAAACAGCAGTTGCTAAAGACGCGGTGATGGATGGCGACCACAGATTTCTGAAGGCGCGCACCAAATGTGTGCGTTGAGTCAAACCATAACTACAGTGAAATCTCGGTCATACGTTCCTGAGAAAAAATTTGTGAGAAAAGACTTACTAACTGGGAAAACATGCAATGCGAAGTCATTGAAAAATTTGGCAGTCTGAACTGTAGTTGACATCTACATGTGAAGCGTTGTGCGAATTGACATGCATTGAGCTAGTGGGTACCGAGCAGCCCGAGACGAGTGTTATCGTTTTCCTATTGCCCAATGTTTTAGGATGGCAATGGGAAACCAAAATGAAATTGAGCTGGTGGTCAATGCCAGGATACAAAGCCGCCAGAGCAAAACATGACTTTCACTTCACGCTGCCTACAGTAGGGAATGTCAGTGCGTTTGGGTTATCGCCTATTAAAGGTGTGCAGTACGCTTCCAAGTTCAAATGGCACTAAGCAACACGCACGCGCTGTGGAACAGTTAGGTTTGTAGCGACCTGGAAATTTGGGAAATTCTAAGCATCTGGAATTGTCAAGGAATGCTTCAATTTAGGGAGTAAAGTCATGGAAAATGACTGACTAAACTGCCCAAGTTTCAAGTTCATGTAGGTTGGTTCCCTGCAAGGTTATTAGGCTCTTTGCAGCACTGCAAGTCAGCTTTCTTGCACAATAAATCTGTTTTCAATCACCATAATAAAGTAATTGATTCGTAAATTACTTGCAGCTCTGGCTCACCATGAGTGCACGCCTTGTCCCTGCATGCACTTGCAAGACTGTACAACCTTCTACCGTAGTACAGTTGTTTATACTAAGGGCTTGGCCATACGGGAAGCAGCTTGTGTGGTGCAGTTTTTAAGGATATTGATAGGGGCAGGGACGAACCTGTCGCATAGAGTGCACACCAAGGACGCACTGAAGGCTTTAGTTTGCCACAGAGCAGTACTATTTCCTTTGTTTTAATGAGTTGATGCTGCATGCTATCTGCATCATAGCCAATAGAAACACGTGGTTTTTGTCGTCTTTTTTTTTTTTCGTGTAACAAATCCAGTGGGTTGCGCTGTCACCCACATGCAACACCTCAACATGCAGGGATCAAAGATGGAGGAAGGAGCTGGACATAGCACAGACTTCAAGTGCAGAGCTGCTGTGACTGCTTCACTAACGTATTTTGTTATACTATTAAAACCCGGTTGTAATAATATGTCTTCATTCGCTACTATGTGGCAGCTATGCGGCATAAACCAAATCTTCTGCGATGAAATAAGCTTCTTCTGCATCGCTGAAAAAGGCCAATTCTTTTAAACCTGTTTTGAACCAGCATTAGCTTCTACTCTAGGTGTGCAGCACTTAGCTGGAAAACGCAATAGGAAGAACTACATTGCAGTGCAGTCAAAGCCACATGTCCAGCACTCCCTTCAGCACTTTCGTATAAGACAAAAATGTTATCCACGCACTATTTGCTCTCCAAATTAAGGCATGCATTGCAGTGAAGATGTACTGAGTGATCCTATTTTGAAACTTTTTCTTGCATAAAAAAGAAACTTTCAATGAGGTCTCTTAAGAGGAAGCTTTAGCTCGAGTGCTCCTATCTATATACATGTAAAAGGAGAATTCGTTTTTCTCGGCAACCACTGCACCAAATTTGACGAGGTTTGCTGCATTTAAAAGACAAACTTAAAATCTAGTGACTTTTGGTTTCGAATTTTTGAGTTAGGTCGTGAATTTTTTATTAAAAATTTCCAAAAATCGAAAATTTTCAAAAAACGAAACTATGAAGTTTACAACTCTGTAACTCAACCACTAAACATGATAATACAATTCTGTGAATTGCATCTAATAGTACATCTAAAGCGGACAAAATTGATGTGTTACACATGAATATAAAAAAAATTTAATCATAGCGAAATATAACTTTTGCAAAACCGTTGTAACCAACGTAACAAATTCACGTAAGATGTAAAATGACATATTGAATTTGTCCGCTTTGAATGATCTAATGGATGCCGTTCACAGAACCGCGATATCAGTACTTGATGCAGAGCTATGAATTTCTAAACTTCGTGCTTCCATTTTTTTCAAACGGTCAAATATTTGAAAATCGATTTAAGAAAATTCCAGCCCTAAATCGAAATTCCGCTTCCAACAGTCACTAGAATTTGACTTTCTCTTTCATATGCAACAAATTTCATCAAAATCGGTCCTGGGGTTATCTCATAAAAACATTCTTGCGTTTTACATGTATTTGAATAGGCCGCGTCGGAGTTGGGCCCGAGCTAAAGCTTCCTCTTAAGCAAGTTTTAATGGATCCTGCTGTCTAATGAACTATCATTCTTATTTTAAGATGGCCCAGAGCAATGTTCCAGCTACAGCAGAAGTGCCACGTTTTCTAATTTGGTACCATTTTTTCCTTCCGATTGCATTTATTGCATGACAAATAACTTTCATCCAGTTATTAATGTTTAAGATTGTCAATATCAGATAATAAAATGACAGTAAGAGAAGCTAAAAATTCTATGAACTTCAGACCTGTCATAAGTTGTGCTTCTTGATTTAACAGTAAATGCAGCAAAAATAGAATGATGCCCAAAATAGGGGGCTTACATCAAAGTTGTACTCGTGAAATTTGGTGTAATATTTAAAAACATTTTCTTGTACACCATGTCTTGCCTTGCATTGTGAAAGTGTAATGGCACTCAGGCAGAAAATTCTTTTATGCCAGAAAAATGGGAATGCACTTCATTACGAGTAGTAAATTTGCCACAGCGTTTACACATACAGTGGACTCTCTTTAAACAGAACCGCAAGGGACCAGGAAAATTGATTCTGTTTATCAGGAGTTCCATTTACTGAGAGACAAAGCTGAATACAATTTCATGAATACAAAACGAAACAACCGTAAGGATGGTGTTCCGTTTAAGAGGCAGTTCCGTTTATCGAGATACCACTGCATACATTGGAGGGGACTAACTTCATTAAAAATTAAATTGTGGGGTTTTACGTGCCAAAACCACTTTCTGATTATGAGGCACGCCGTAGTGGGGGACTCCGGAAATTTCGACCACCAGGGGTTCTTTAACGTGCACCTAAATCTAAGTGCATGGGTGTTTTCGCATTTCGCCCCCATCGAAATGCGGCCGCCGTGGCCGGGATTCGATCCCGCGACCTCGTGCTCAGCAGCCTAACACCATAGCCACTGAGCAACCACGGCGGGTGGGACTAACTTCATGTCTGGTTCATTTAGCTTGAAATGACCATTTTTCATCGATATTTAAAAATAACTAAGAATATTCCATCTGTGATCGACAAACGGGTTCTTAACTTTTAGAACTATGCTCACTGGTTGCTGACTTATTTAATGCCCCATTTTTTTCAATTTTAATTGATATTTTTGCTTGATGAGTGGTCTTTGTTTACAGTCATATTGTTATTCGGATTTTATCATGACGTGATCACATGCCCCTAGAGCCCGACCATAATAGTGGTCGAAATTTTGGAGGCCCCATTAAGCCTCACTTGATCTCGTTGGACATCATCTGTTCGTAAGGTGTTACAAGTGATAATCTGGCCACATAATTTTAAGCGCATTTGGCCCCAGAAGTATCAGAATTTATAATTAAAAAAGCTTATCTTTTGTGGTCTTGGTGCCTGGCACAAGTACACAGGCTGCAAATAGGCATTTTCAATGAGAGATGACGCTTGTCCCATGCATTCGCTATACACTAAGCATTGCCAAAACAGTTGCTACCGCTATTGAAGTCACCACTGGGGTCACCATTGAGATTAGGTGCATGCATGCTGACCAGCCAATCTGGAAGTACCCGGCGAAAGCCAAATTCATCATCAAAATTTGGAAAGTTTGAGCCCTTGGAAATGTACAGGTGCAAAGCCAGAGGCTTCGGTTGCGATCCAGTTAACCAAAAAAATTGAATTAACTGGAGTTGAATTAATGCAAGTCTACTGTACTTAAATTTTTCTTGCTGCCATTGTAAGTTGAAGGTTTTCTGTCAAGTTTTGTTTCTTCCGGACTGGCCAATTTTTTGGACATTATGTTGAAAAAAAGAACACAAAACAAAACAGTTGCTGTATTCTGACGTTGTTTTTTTTTTAATCATGGAATTTTTGCGGTGCAAGTCATGGAAAACCTGGAAAAGTAGGAGAATATTGAAAAGGAATTTGCTAGACACCTTGGGTGAAGATGCTTATCGCAATAAGGTTGGTGGCGATAGCTGTGAATGGTGATGTGCTACGCGACGACCCATGAGGTTTGCTTGTACCAGAAGAGGAATGCACACGTGCTGGTATTTTCATGGGACACGGACAAGAAATTAGTGCGGGAATGCTGCCAGGGTGGGCACTTAGTGCTTTTCATGCATGTGCTTCGCACCTTTTGTTGTTTTCATGGGATGTAGCAGCCAGAAAATGCGTCATACGATCGCAATTTGGCGATGCACTGAACATTGGTGCCGACAGACTGTTCTTTATCTGGAGTTTGTCATTCAGCAAACAAGCATAACTGTACAGGGTCATTTTTGTGTTCTCGCTCGTGTGCGTTGGCGCTGTGAAATTGTACGAAACAGGATTGTATCAATAGTGTTCTACTGTACTATTTGCTGCAACCGCCATGGATAAAACCATGGTCGTTATCGATGCAATCATAGCCGATGGTAACTATGCAGTCCTAAAAGCATGTGGATAACACAGTGTCATATGCTGTACCAAACGCAATAATAAACGCGATGAAGGCACAAATAGGCATGAAGCATTGCAGCATTCCTGTCATTCCTGTGGGGTTTCGACTGATGACCATGGCGATGCAGAATCTGCTGCTTTGTTTCAGTTGAACGCTAGCGCTGCTTCTGCTTATTTGCGTTGTACATTTATGCCGCTTGCCACACTTCGAGAGTTGTCCGAATTAACCAGTGTGAGGCCAGATACGTCTGAATGAAGAAGAGTTCGATGTCATTAAATACGTACGTCTGCCGGGACCAGAGGATGAGTCCGAATTAACGACAGTTATATTTATGAGCTTTTACTGTATGTGCAATCTGTACATGGCACGTACGACCACCAGCATAGAAGAGCTTTTGGAACACAGGAAGTGTATAAAGCTAGACTTTCTCGCATCCTAACTGCACTGCCTGGACTCGAGGGCTCCAGTTCGGATTTATGTGCCTAGCCTATGCTTTGCACCATCAAACTCCTGACTGTGCGCCAGGGCTTTACATAAAGTTTTCTTTTTCCTAGCTCCCCTCGTCCTGCTGATCACTCTTGTGGGCAGCTGTATGTCGGGGCTGCTTGAAATAACATAGCAGGAAGGAGCAGCGAGCTTTCATTAACAAGCTGTGGGCTCTCGTCCTACTTTTCTCAGGTGATCCTTGATGGCGAAGACGCTGTTTCATCCTGGTTGGACCCGGCCTATAACTTCAATGAGGTGAGTTGTGAGGCAAAAACTCTGAGCAAGATGGTGGTTGAGAACTTGCAAGTTGCTAAGAGCCATTTTCTCCTGCCTTCTTCCAGTCATGTGACTCCCGCATTTGGCTAGTTGCCCTCTTTTCTTGTATACTGCACATACTGTGAAGTGGACCGTTTCAGAGTGCTGGACTGTTTCAAACTATGTGGCAGGGTGCCTTTCCCCCTAGGGTCTGTCAATCAAATTGGGAGGCAGCACACCCTCCTGTTCCTGAAAGCGGTGGCCACAACACAGTCAGAAGGGCTGGGGAGCACAACCCTATAGTTTTTGACTGTAGATGTGAATGGCAGGGGTCATTGAAATTGCTGAGAGCAGGGTTGCACTTTATTGGCATAGTCCAAATTTGGTTACCCAACAGCAAACTCTAAGCTAGGTAAAGGTGCCATGCAGTGGTGTCTAGAGAGCCTGTACTTGTGCCAAAAGCACTGAATTGCCTCAAATGAATTTGTGCCACGTCATGATTAAAAGTGGCAGTACTAGTGCATCAAGCTGCCCCAAAACAAGCTTTCCAGTGTCTCATGCTGTCTAGGTGTTTTAGCTAAGACCAGCGTCCATGGCATCTTTGCTATGCATAGAGAATCTCGGAGTATAGCACCGCTACGATAAAATTTGAAATGCCAGTAGCTTTTCTGAAGCATAAAACAAAACACAGAAAAGAGCTGCATGGAACAGAGAAGCATGCAAAGCTAACTAGGGGACTTTTTGTCAGTAGCAGTGCTACCTAAAAGCTTGAGTTGCACGTAATTGTCTTACTGAACAGATGAACATGGCCTCTGGTGAATGTACAGTCAAATTGCGATATAACGAATCACGTAGGACCTCCAAAAATTGTTTGTTATTTTGAAAGGTTGTTACAGTGAAAGCCTCAACATTAACCATTCCACCAATCATGCCATCAGTTCATAAGTTGTCACCGTTTGAGCTATCCACAAAAACGTCGCTGTTGGCTCTCGGCCCGTGCTGATGCTATTTTCCATAGATTTCACCGCCACACACCACCGAAGCACCGTATAATAAGAGCGACGCATGCAAAGCAGACAGTGATACTGAGAAAACTACTGACAAAATGGAAGTTCCATGCCGCCTCCGAAGCACAATGTGTCTTGCTTGTTGGTTTTTCACATTCCTTGCCGTGGACACAACTGTCACACTCGAGGCGGACACCTGGACTATAGTACCAAAGCGCAAGCGCATGTAAATGACTGTCGTAAAGTGCAAAGTGCGACTGTGTGGCATGCCCGTGAGTATGGAGGTTACAGTTTTCCGCGCACATAGCTAGTACGGCTGCAGAAAGTAGTGTGAAAGAAAGAAGGGTGAAAGAAGGAAGAGGCACTCTTCCGTTGTTCGGTGACACTTGCCTGGGCGGAGCATGCGCTTGTGAAACCCGATGCATAGAAAAAAAAGTTTTAAAAAGTTCTCTAGTGTTTTTTTTATTGATCGCCGTCTCAGGTTTTCCAAATCCATGTGCCACAGCGTCTGTTTTTTGCACCTTCTCGTCTGCTAGCCTACTGTTTCGGCTGCCATGAAGGGTACATGGAAATCTAAGAATCCCCAAACTTCGGAATATTAGTTCGTAGTACTGAGGCATTGATAACATAATATGGAAATTGGATAACGATCAGTATTCTGGAAATTTGGTATTCTTAAGTTCGTAGTACTGAAATATTTTTACATCGAAGCCATAAGAAGTCAGCAGGAGATTTCTGAAAAGTTTGTTAATCTGAAAAGTTCCTTAATGTGGTGTTCGTAGTAACGAGGTTTCACTGTAGTCGTTTCAGTCTTGTGCACTGCAGGTTAAACTTCATTTTATGAACTTCACTTCCCCCTAGGATGCTTCCATAGAAAAAAAAAAGTCATGTTGAGTGAAATACTTTCACATAGTCCTTTAGGTTTTATTAGTAGTGGAACTGCTTTATCCTTTGCACTATTCTGCACCATGGGAATATTGTTTCTCCATATTGTGCCTTACTCAGTGTATTGTGTCAAGAGTAATAATCGACTCCATCTTGTATCATGAGGAAAGCTTTTCAAGGAAAAGGTGATGATTCAAAAGCACCGGAAGTGAGCGTCACATTTCGCTTTTATAGCATCGTAATCTGGTGTCACCTATCAGGCCAATTTAGTTTCAGTTTCCCATCAGTGTATTGAAACACTATGCAATAGAAAAGAGAACATGCATCCTGGGTTGCTTGGGCCTCACCAGCTCGACGCATATTGGTGTATTGTGCTGCAATCATTTGTGCTGAGTGGACACGTCAAACCTTCCCACCAAAAATGCCCCCACGAAGAAGCTTCTGACTCAGGCCGAGTTAGAGGAGCCCAAATATAAACTTGCCGAAGCCTCAAAAATGACAGCACGCTTCTCGGGCCGTTTGGTCTCCACCAGCTTGGCGCATGTCGGTGTCTCGTGCAGCAACGATTCGCGCACCGCTTCACATTCCGTAATGTCAACTACAGTTGAGCCTGTCAAATTTTTAGTGACCTTGGGTCATATGTTTTTCCAGTTAATACGTTTTTTCTTGCATTTTTTTACAAAACGTTTGGACGAAATTTTACTCTAGATTATTTACTTTGTGTATTGTATGCGAAGCCACTGCTGCTGCCTTTTACACTGTGTAATTGTGATTTGAACTTTACAGCTCATTGGCTCGATCCAGTTTCCAAATACACTCGAGTGGCACCGGGTACCAGACCTGGTTGGCAACCCGAATAATAAGGGCAGGCAGTGTGTCCTGCCCTTCGACAAGCCGTGCGTATCATCTTTGCGCTTTCTCTTTAGCAAGCCTTTTCTTTCTATGCCTATCATTCTTCAAGCCAAACCTATTCATGTCCTAGCTTGGGAGTGCCTTCTACACATGCTGTCTAGCAGATTTCCTGGGGGATACAGAAACTTCAATGTTTGCAGGGTTGCATCCATTCCTATCATCACTCTAATTACTGCTGCTTGGATTTCAAGTATATGTGCAGGTGCTGTAATGTGTCCCAATGACAATGTTGTCTACAGGTAGCCTACGTTGCAGGTAGCTTGTGGGACCTGGTTTCTGCAAGCTTTGTTGTCCTGAATTACTAATTCCAAGTGTCCCAGTGTTTTACAGATTGTGCCGGCTGTCCGAATTTTTTCTTTAAGCGTTTCATTATTGAGTGGACACGACATTTGTGCTGTGCAGCCTTTCATATTTGCTGATGACATCTTTACATCAGCAAAGACCAGAGCAGTTTTAGCATCCTTTTGCAAACACGTATTTACCATAAAATAGGTCGAACATGAATACAGGTTGACTCCTTATATGGTACTCGCCAAAAAATAAATATTTACTGTTCAAACCAACGTTACTAGACTAGCTTCAGTTGTAAAACTCCCCGCCCGCGCGCTTACAGCCGCTGTCGCCACTTCTCTGACAGCCGCCAGAGGGCAACGCTGTTCCATCGGGCTCCACTGCAGACGCCTCGTCACAGCCTTGCGCGTGTTTCACGCTCGCTGGCGTTCTCCCTTGTCCGAATTAGCGATACCACAAGAAAGCGGTATCCACTTACAGCAATAAGATTTATCGCGCCAGTTCGTTAATAGTGAAAGAAGGGTAAACTGCACGAAAGGAAGAAACGCATACAGCAAAACGCAGAATCTGCGTTTCTAAATGTTGTGTGTTTCTTCCTGTCGTCTTAACGTTTCGCGCAGTTTAGGCTCACGAGACTGAATATCTGGCCAAAGTGCGTGATTGTAGAATGATCTTCATCCACACCGAAGCTTCTCACCACGCCAAAGAAGCGCTACAAAAAGAAAGATAAGGTCGGTCTTTATACACACAAGCCACACACACAAAAAAAGAAAAGTCGGATTTTTCATTCTGTGAAGATGCTTAATCAGCGAAGCTGAAACGTGCCGTCCCTGTGTTTATCACTGGGTTAATCCCGAGGGTTCATTGAAGTATTTCTCAGTTATGAGGTTACACGCACAATCGGCTGCGACGGAGAGAACGACGTCACTGACGATATGCCCGCAGTCCGCAGTTGTCGCTTGCGTTCGATGTCTCGAGTTGGCTCGGCGGCGTGGTTAGCAGCCTTCGCCCGCGATTTGCCGCTTGTGATTCTTCGAAATTAAATTTCTTCAAAATTAAATCTGTCCGTTACGTAAGACAATGAGTGGCTCATACTCCCTTAAGCGATGGCTCATACCCCCGTAAACGCGGCCTCCACATTACGACGACAGAAGTGAAGTGAAATTCTACGCTGGAATGATGAACGGCAACGCAGCCAGCTGTGGAAGACAACGACGAACGCGGAAGCAGTGGCACGAGGGCGTGCCGTGGATTTCGCAGAAAGTTCCCGTTTGGCACGAGGAATCTCTCTGTTTCACGCCGAGCGAAGCGTCGATCGCATTGCTGGGAGCACAGAAAAAGTGGTGCGCCGAACTGTCGACATCGTTCCGATAGCGGCCTATGCAGCCAGGTACGCAGCGCGTCGGCATCGTCTGCTGATATTCTTAAGAAACTCGGCGAAGGCTGCAGTTCTACGGATGACATGCTTGCTGAAATTCGCTGTCAACAGCGAACCACAGCATACACCAACGCTGCACCGCGTGCTTAGTCCGGCCCGCCCGCGTAGCTGGCTAGTGAGGTAGTGAAGCCGGGTGCGACTGCAGCGCCACGAAGGCGCGGGCGGGTGGCGGTTCCGCGCAACGGCGCCGAGTTTTAAAACTGAAGCTAGTCTAGTAACGATGATTCAAACATAGGTTGAAGTATATCTTTTTAGAAAAACAAAAGACTTTGAACACGACGCGCCTGTACTTGCTGTAAGCTCAGCTATTAAATCTCGCTAGTCAATGCGACAAGCTGCATCCTCGCCAGACTGCCAGAGAAGTCATCCTCGTTGGATGCTTTACAAGTATCCTTGGCATCCCAAACGACATCGTCCTTGTTGCCATCAAGTATATTGGACATGCAGCATACCTTAAAGCCATTCTCGATAATCTCCATACTGGCTTTACAGTGGACGTGATGGAGGAAATCCATTAGCTTGCTCCTTTTGGTAGCTTTGTTCACAAGTATAGGTTGATACTAGCTCATTTTGGGTAACATCCTTGAAAAAAAATACCTCAACCTATTTGAATAAATATTGTATTTTTCCAACATGGTCACGTTTTCAGAAAACATGCAGCCTGTGCTGAACCTAGTACATCAAAGGGGCATGTTATCTTCCTGTGCACTGGCATTTTCCTACTCATATATACTGGCCTTCACTAGTTTCCGCACTTGGCTTCAGGGTGTTAAAGGGTCAACGTTCGGTCAGAGTGAGCAACACACAATTTGAGTGTTGGTAACGGTAGAGGTCATTAGAAAGGTCACAAATTATTGCAGTTGAACAATGTTGAGCAGTTATTCTTTAGCGGTCACACACATGTAGAAGTGTCTTTTTCTTTGTTTCTTTGTGAAACCGCCAGTGAGGACCACCTGAGAAGGACAGTTATTATCGCCTAGTTTTCTGTCATGCACCTCTGCAAAGTGCAACAGTCATTCTCCAGACTAAAAACTAGACTTGTGTGAATATTTGATTGAATATAATGCTATTCGATATTCGCTTCGGCTCGAATTTCAAAAGTCAATGCTTTTCGAAACGAATGAATATAATTTTAAAAACATGTATAATTGACTTGGTTTTGGTAAGCAAGCTTCATTGCCATAACGTTGCTCATAGCCAAGGCAAGCGAAAACTGAAATTCGTTTACAGTCACCAACTGACTTTTTCGCCTGCTCGATAATCGAATGCCGATCTTGCGGCATCACCACCTTCTGTCTTGAACCCCAACGTATGAAGTCAACCTAAGTTCCGCATGCTGGAAGTTGTCCGACTTGTTCTTTCAGACATAACCCATGCTCACGACATCGTTAAAAATTGTGGCCGTGAAGAAAGTTTGGACAATTAGGTTTGTCCCTCATACTCTCACTTTTGCTGGTGAGGTGGTTTCTTGGCTTCCTGAGAGCCATATGGTCACTGCGAGTAGATTGGCGTCGACTCTGTACGAAACCGTAGCGTTGGTCGCTGACACCCGGCGAAGCAGCGCTGTTTAGGCCTAATAGCCGAGGCAGCCATTGCGGAGAGTGGTAAACGGTTGCAGGATGTTTGGTGCTCATCGATGATTGGGTCTGCGATCATGCGCACAGGCTACACTGATAAGTGTGTGCCTAGCAAGTTTGTGCATGCACTTACTGGACTGAACAGGCTAATCGCATGTAGGCGGAAAGCAACAAGCTGGAACGGTATTCTTTGGCCATCACTTTCGGAAATGCTGTGAAACCTCGTTAAGCCATAGTTGGCCGGAGCTCGGAAAAGTGCGTACTAAACGGTAGTATTGTTTAACCAAATAGCATGAGATCGCCTACTTACCTGTCAAAAATGGAACTCTGAGAGAGTGCGATGAAAGGGGAAAGAAAACATGCAGTATTTATTCACTTCGCGCGACAAAAGTGTTATTTTCGTTTGATGCCGCGGTGGCCTATGAGCGACGACAGTGGCCTCAAACTTCCTGAAGCTGCGAGCCAGCTTTTCAGCCAGCCCCCTCTTCTTGGCAAACACTTGCATGGCAGATTCCTCGTTGGCGTTACGTATTCTCCGTTCACGTGCGTGGTAGCGCTGCAGTAGTCGCGGGGTGCCTTTTCCATTGCGGGGTGCTGTTCTCGTCACGACAATTGCATTCATGAGGCTGATGCAACGCGCAGCCTCTGCCACTGTCGGGCCTGAATCGCCCGTGCTGTCGCCTTCCGTATCGTCCTTGACACTGTCGCTAGTCTACACTTCGGCAACAACAAAGGCAATGATGGCGAAAAGTCAAACCTCATAGCCAACATCTCTTTGCGGTCGCAGCAACGCTGCCGAGCAACTTCTTAGCATTCCAAATGCCACACACTGTAGTCAACAGCAGATCCCTGTCGCGTGCCAGCGCAGACGTCTTCGTGTCACGTTCGATAGCCCGAACTATGTCTAATTTTTCTTCTATGCGGAGCACCCGGCGTTTTTTTTATCCGAGCTTCGGCATGACGCAAGTCCTCACTTGCATGACACCACAACGCTCTCATAGACGCTCTCTGGCACGCTGCCGAAATGATATTGATGTTGATGTGACTTCACGCACAAACGCACAGGGCGCTTGGAGGCTGTTGTTCCGATCTCTGAGGCATGTTGTTCTGCCGGGTTGCCCGATGGAGACGACGTACCGCCGTGTTTGCGCGACGAAAAGTGGAAACACTACGTGTTAACCGATACATACGCAATAAGCTGGTACGGTTTATGCGGATACAAAACACATTTGTTCAATGGCCGCTGAGTCGGGGATTTGACTTTACTGCTTTTAAAACGAAACTACTGTTTAAGCGGGTATGGTTTAACGAGGTTTTACTGTACTAACACTTATGCAAGGTTTCACGCGACTCGGCACCAGACGCATTAACGTATATTGCCGACAGCATTACTGTTACTGTGCCAAGCACGCTATCTGTGCACAATGGCAAGAATGCTGTGAGCCATATACTTTCACGGGTGTATAGTGCAGAGTCAACTGAAATCTTGTGAAGGTGGTGGTATCTCCTAAAGTGATTGGCCAAAAATACCGCCCCTGAATTTGCACCAAACCACTTGCGCTGCTGCCTTTGCACAGTCAAAGTCGCACTTCATGCTATCACCTGCATCACTACGGGTGAACGCAAAACTCTCCCGCCGCCTCGACCATCGCGAGAAGTCAAGTTGACTAAAGGACAACACTCAGCGAAAGCCTTTAAACCAATTTTGTCTGCTATTGGATTGCAAAAAAGGTGTTGAACTTGCATTTTTGCTTGAAGATGTCTGAATAACAATACGGTCAAACCCACTTATAACAATATTCAAGTGCAACGAAAATTCCATTGTTATAACCGATACTTGTTATAACTGGGTGGCATGAAAAAAAAGATCAAAATGGGTAATGGCGTAGCTGTTCCGAGAAAATTATAATGGCGGTGAGGTCAGTTCTTCTGCCTACTACCTTGCTCCATCCGGCTTCTGATTGTGTTGACTCGTTGAACTGTTTAACTCTGCTTCTTACTCGCTCTGATTGCATGTTGTTAACAAGCCACAGCTGTTGGCATTCAAGAATTGCACTGCTATAACAACTGCAAAGAAGGGTCACAGGCAGCAAGTGACAGAGCTCCGCTGAGGCATCGCTTTGGCGGCCCCAAAAGGTGCCTTTTAAAAAATCCGGGAAGGTTGCCGCGGCAGCAGCTCAGCTTGAGAAATCCAGAAGAAATGCTAGAGTGAAATCGCCACAAGCATCTCGCCACGTACTTCCCACAGGCTCGCACGAGAAAACCGCATGTCCGTCAGCCTTGCTTGCTTTACACTAAGCTTGCCAACATCCTTCTCTAAGGCATCCAGGTGCTCCACATAGTGAAGTGGAAGGACTCTCACTGAAACTAGCCCATGAGGAACTGAATCGTCTACAGGACCTCCCGCAGGAACAATGTTGAGGCAGTCTGCCCTACTGCATCAGCGCTGCCGTCGTGGCCGTCACTGTCGTTATCCGATGCAAGCATGCTCACAGCGATCGCCTCATCAGTTAGAATCACTTCATTTCCAAATCTATCATCATCATTATCATCAGCCTGGTTACGCCCACTGCAGGGCAAAGGCCTCTCCCATACTTCTCCAACAACCCCGGTCATGTACTAATTGTGGCCATGTCGTCCCTGCAAGCTTCTTAATCTCATCCGCCCACCTAACTTTCTGCCGCCCCCTGCTACGCTTCCCTTCCCTTGGAATCCAGTCCGTAACCCTTAATGACCATCGGGTATCTTCCCTCCTCATTACGTGTCCTGCCCATGCCCATTTCTTTTTCTTGATTTCAACTAAGATGTCATTAACTCGTGTTTGTTCCCTCACCCAATCTGCTCTTTTCTTATCCCTTAACGTTACACCCATCATTCTTCTTTCTATAGCTCGTTGCGTCGTCCTCAATTTGAGTAGAACCCTTTTCGTAAGCCTCCAGGTTTCTGCCCCGTAGGTGAGTACTGGTAAGACACAGCTGTTATACACTTTTCTCTTGAGGGATAATGGCAACCTGCTGTTCATGATCTGAGAATGCCTGCCAAACGCACCCCAGCCCATTCTTATTCTTCTGATTATTTCCGTCTCATGATCCGTATCTGCCGTTACTACCTGCCCTAAGTAGATGTATTCCCTTACCACTTCCAGTGCCTCGCTACCTATTGTAAATTGCAGTTCTCTTCCGAGACTGTTAAACATTACTTTAGTTTTCTGCAGATTAATTTTTGGACCCACTCTTCTGCCTTGCCTCTCCAGATCGGTAAGCATGCATTGCAATTGGTCCCCTGAGTTACTAAGCAAGGCAATATCATCAGCGAATCGCAAGTTACTAAGGTATTCTCCATTAACTCTTATCCCCAATTCTTCCCAATCCAGGTCTCTGAATACCTCCTGTAAACACACTGTGAATAGCATTGGAGAGATCGTATCTCCAATCTATAGCAGTGTGCTTTCTTTTCACCATCAAAGTCCTGCATTGCCGATGATCAACAGGCAGATCAGCCATCTTCTGTTTCAGCAGCAAGTCAAACGAGGCTGAGAAACAATGTGGCCAGGAACGACTTCAATGCAATGAACAAAGAAGCACGAGCAAATTAATCCGTTAGCAGAATTGCACAGAATGAGGCCCATAGAATAAAGAACCAGCAGTGAGAGCCGAGTGAGTAATTTGAGAGCAGTGCCGGCAGTGTTGTCATATGGTTGTCAGCGCAGTTTGCACGGTCTGTTTGTGTTTCGGAGGGTGGTGCAGCGCGGAGCTATCCGTGCAGCCCATTCATGTTCAGAGGGGCGGAAGGGTGACGGGAGAGATGCACACAAGGCTGGCGTGTATCTCTCATGGAGAGGAGCGCGCAGCAGCAGTTGGGTTGGTGGGCGATTGTGTAGCGGCTTGCATTTCACATTTTCTTTTTTCTTTTCAAGAATTTTGCATTCCATTACCTTTTGGCACGGACACCCGTGCTCAGCATCGTTATAACTGATAATGTGGTATGGGGGCATTGTAGTAAGCGGGTTATTTCCCCATAGAAAACATACAAAAGTTCATGGTGCAGCAGCTTTCAATTGTTAAAACCGATATATTGTTCAAACCGGTATCATTATAAGTGGGTTCGACTGTACTTCAACACAACTGATTTCTGGGATGAAGCTGTTTCATTCTTTGCCAGTAAAGAACCATTTTTATTTGAATTTGTCAGCATATGGCACTTGTGCATGCAAATCCCACTATTCAAACTATTAACTTCGACCTAGTTTCGAACCAGAAAATTGATTTCCCCTTCAGGGGAATATCCTTAGCTGCCGTAGCTCCCTCCATGCGCTGTAGTAAGTGTGCTCAGGTTAGTTAGTCCACCATCAATCTTCCTGTTTTCTGCGTTTGCTCTATCAGCATGGAAATGCTGACTGCAAAGACATGCCGAGTTCATCACAATACCGCAATTAAAAGGGAAGCGATCACTTTTGCGGAGACGGATGGAAATCGGGCCGCATCGCAGGCGTTTGGAGTTCCCGAAACTTGTGCGCGGTACTGGCGCAAACAGGAGAGGTGTTCTACACCGGTGGCTGCTACGTACGGCGCAGCCGCGCGGCCCCTATCTTGAAAGCGATCTGCGACGGAGACAAGAGTCTACGCATCTAGGCGCACCGCGCTGTGTTCTCGTCGCTTAGTTCACGTTGAAGCAAAAGGCCGCACAAAGGTCAATTCCCTCGCTCCTGCTACCACACTTCCTCACTCCAGCGTTTCTGTGGTCACTGAGTGAGATGTGTGCATGCTTGTATGCACGTGACACCATGCTTGTTAATTTAGTTAGTAAGCGAATGTTTAAAAGTTCATACGCCCAATAAAACTACTGTCCTTTTCATATAGCTGTCTACTAATTTGTTATCGTAATCGATGCTTCACCTTTCGCGTGAAATTGCGACTTTTTTATTTATTGCAACTTTAGTTAATTTGGAGCAAATCTTTGACTTTTCCAAATGAGAGAACGTTGTATTTCTGTATAGAATGAGGTGCGTGGTACCGTAAAAGACTTTTCTTTCTTTAGGTCACGGCAAACGGGTGCGCGTTACAATGAAGGCCTTGTTCTTTTTTCTTTTTTTGGTTACGAAAAAACGTGTGCGCGTTACAATCGAAGGCACGTTAGAATCGCGTAAATACGGTACTCGCATAATATATGCACCCCCAACTTTGCTCTTGAAAATTTTGATTTTTGTTTTCCCCTGCATAATAATCGTGCTCCAACTTTGCTCTTATGCAGGCCCACGATCGAAGAGGCATGCCATAGTTATTCACAGACTAGAATCTTTTACTTTTGCACATGTATTTAAAGCAAGCGCACTTAATCTCAATGCAGTTGTTCTGCAAGAAAGACTTAATAATGCCACATGAGAAATACCGAGATCACCTAAACAAAATTTTATAGCTAACTTGTATAGGCTGCACTTCCACGCTAGAGGCAGACATGCTGTGGTGGCACACTGGCACGTGCAGTGGGATTGATGAAAGAGAAGCTGATGGCAAAGCCATGGCAAGAGAACACTGGCGGCAAGCATGCAGTAAGAACCGGCTGCACATGGTCATGGTCACTTAGGGACCTGATGGAAAGCGCAACTGTGATAACGCTAACCAAATGCTTGTTGTCAGTGCTGGTGCAAAGGCACCTTACAGACTGAAGAGAGAAAAAAAAAAAACCACAACTGCTCTCTGCAACGGCAACTTTACACAGTTTACGGACTTTGACATAATAGAGCGTGCACATGCAATGCGCGGCAGAGTGCGGTGCACAGGAGAGTAGAAGTCAAGAAGGGGCAGCCAGCACTTGGTCAGCATAGTGGGCATAGTGTCAAATTCGTGTGTATGTTGCTCGCTTTTCTTTCTGTCTTTGGTTTCATTATATGCAATGGACCCCGAGTCCAGTTATATCGCTGCTGTGGTACAAAGAGTTTATCGGCTCACAAAACTGAAATGCTGGCAGTCAAGTGAAGAGGTGCACACAGCGTACTTGTCAAAACAACAGGTGCCGAAAAGCAGCGCTTCAACATGATACATTAAAACTTCGTTATTACGTACCCGCTTAGTAATTCTGGTCTAAATATAGTCGTGATGAATCCCCCACCCTGTCGCAATAAGAGCCTTCGAGATTCACTTCCAATAATTGCTCGGAGGTGCATCTGGGAAGTGCAAATTTGCAGTTCTTTCTTGACAAACTAGGCAAGTAACAACGGTAAGTATTACTTTGAATGATTCGGGCAAGAAAAATTCAATCCGTCTGCAAAATTTTAGCAAGAACTGAGCTGCGGTACGTGCAAAAGGGGTTTTTTTTCTACAATTTTAAGAGAAAAATTCACGTCCTTGTATAGGACCCTTGCTAACGCCACTCTCAGTAACAAACAACTTAAAAAAGTGCTGACTTACATAATTTTTCTAGCTTTGAAGTGCGATGAGTGAATATTTGTACATATAAGAGAAATTCAGGAAGCTTGCACAGCATTTTCGCACCTAAAATGGCAAGCAAATGCTTGGTGGTGCTTGCGCCTATCTCAACGTACAACGCAAACACATGGTGGTAACAGATGATAGCGGAGTTGGCGCGCTTTCATCCGGGTTCCTTAGCGGGCTGCCAGTAATAGCACACGTGACTTTCTGAGAAGCTCCATTAATACGGCCGGAGAAATTCAGACTTCTTCATAAGGATTCCTTTCTTCTTGAAGCTCGCATAGTCAAAGGAACGTTTACCGCAGATTCTGCTGTCTATTCTGATCTTTTACACAGATTAAAATTACGTAGCCTTGTGACATTTTTCTTTATGCACAGCGTAAGTTTGGAGTTAGGCACTCGCACGTGCACATTCTGGCATAAAGTGACAAGCCTCCAGATTTCTATAGAAAGCTGCATGCCTACTGGGTCACAAACATTAGTCAACCATCTGTTTTCGTCACTGGCTGGCCAAGCAGATGCATACTTTTGTTGGGAAGTGTGTGCAGTTGGGGGGGCCTCCGCTTCAGTGCCACACAGTGGAATGGCGGAATAGTGGTGGATGACAGAATGGGCTATGCTCCGTTTCATACATAGCAGGCAACGCTATAAAGGCTAGAGACTTCTCTCGCTAATCGCATGAGAGATAGTGCACAAGGAGAAGAGAAGCAGAGAGGCTCGGTCTCTTTTAATCACAACCATATAACGCCAGCCGGAAGTTAAGCCAAGGAAAGCATAAGGGTCATTAGCTGTGGTTGAAATTAAAATGTAGAAAATAATGAGGAAAAAAAAAATGAGCCTGGATGAAAAGATAACTTGTCGTCGTTGGGAGAACCCACAACCTCTGCATTACGCATGCGTTGCACTACTAAATGCGCTACAACGACGGCCATCATTCCGTCAACTATTATGGGTATTTATGTGCGCTAAATCTAGCCCTGGGAGTATTAGCCAGTGCCACTCGGAGCCATAGCAAGCAGATGTGAAACATCCTTTTCTTGGCCTGACGGCATCACGTAGCATGTCAGTTTAGGAGAAGACGCACGTGGCCAATAAATCCTCGTATGCTACCTAATGGTGTCAAGGCTACTATATTTGAGACCCTGGTTATGAATGAACAAGAAGGCAAACAAAGGGGCTTGATTTCTTGTTAAGACCATGTAGAGACAACAGGGAATGAAGCCAAGGAAAGCATAGGGGTCATTAGCTGTGGTTGAAAGTAAATTGCAGAAAATAATGAGGAAAAAAGAAAATGAATGTGAACAAAAAGATGACTTGTCACCGTTGGGAAACGAACCCACAACCTCTGCATTACGCATGCGTTGCACTACCAAATGTGCTACGGCAACTGCCGTCAATCCATCTATGGGTATTTTATTTATGTGTACTAGGCTTAGCCCTGGGAGCGTTGGCTGGCATCACTCGGGGCCATAGCAGGCAGATATTGAACATGCTTCTTTTTGCTCGATAGCATCATGTAACACATGAACTTTCTTAGGAGAGCAGGTGTGGCATATGAAAGGTGGTGGGTCTGCATAATGTGAATTGATTTGATTTAAAATTAGGTCTCGTATGTTTGTGTAGCAAAATATGACTTAATTATAATGTAGAAGGCATCATAGGTCTTAACCTATTTGCCACCAAACGAGCGGAGTGACACATTTCTGCAACTAGCAGCCAAAGTCTTGTTCATGCGACCAAAACAGTATGTTGCATACTGGAAGCACGCAGGTTCACAAATGTGCTTCACATAACCTGATGTCTGCAAGATGTAGTTGTAATATAGGAAGTAGTTCTATAGAAAGCATCACAGATCAAAAACGGCTGCACTGAGAGAAATGCAGAGAATTAGGCTCCTGTTGACCTCAGTCGATGCTCGTTACAGCAGACTAATAATTCAGCGAGAAATGTCCACTACATTCGAATTGCATTCGATCCAAAATGAGGGCCGCATTATGTTGAGAAATTGTGGAACTTGAGCTGTCTAAACCGAAGGTAATGGCAAAAACATTGAAATTAAAATAAGCAAACAGATTTATGCGGTAATTGCAAGAACACTAGTGGCTCACTGGCTTGATGTCTGCTGTTTTTTGGATGTTGCTTGTGGATAAACGGCAGTTTCCCCACACAGCGTCTAGATTAATGGCTGTCACAATGGGTAGCCGGCCAGCAAGCTCACTGCTGTGCCAGCCACCTAGCCTGAGCACGTCGCTGCGGCTGGGGACACAAACAAACATCAGCTGCATGTTTGCGCACAGCAATGCAAACAGCTACATTGGGGAGCTGGAAAGCTACAAAACGGTGTTCAGTAGAATAAAACAATATCTTAATTTTACCTTTCACAACAAACGATGACCACTGCCAAACCTGTAACACACAAACGAGAGCTGCGATATGAGGCAGGTTCAACTTACTGCCCGTGTCCGGCCGCAGCTGCACTGCATTTGAGATAGCCGAATTGCATCACGTGCTTTACAGTCTAGATGCTGCATATAACAGTATCTTCTTTTTTGTGAAAATTACTACATTTTACAGTTGTTGGCGGTTGTTTTTGAAGTGCCATATGCAATGGCTTCACTTGATGAATTAGGCCTAGCGGCATTTTCGGTGGCATTGATTTGTGAGGTCAACCTGAAAGACTCTTCGTTAGCTGGCGAGGCTTTGTGCGAAGCACACCGTTATGGGAAGCTTGCTGCTAGTAGGTTCGTTCTGTAATGGTGCATTTTTGCACATTCCGCAAGACAACAGAAATAGTTGTGTGCAGCGCACCGCCACATGCACACATCGCTGCAGCAGAATATATTGTTTGTTTTACCATCTAGACGTAATTTGCACAGGCAATTGTCCGTTGGAGCCCAAAGTCCATTTAGCTGTGTCTATTGAAACCAAAATTTATTGCATGAATAATGTAGGCATATAATATATATGCTGTAAAACTTTGCTAATCTAGATCTCATAGGACCAAAAAAAAAAAATCTGAAATAACTGAATGTTGAATTATCGACAGCATTAAGAGAACACTAAACAAATGCTTACATCAACATACTTTTATTTACTGAATGTATCAACAAATCCTGCTTCTATTTTGACAAAAGCAGTATGGAAGCTGCAATTCTTGGCATCCCATTACTGATAAGCACTCGCAGAAGCAAATGCCTCGTGGCTTTCGTCACAGTCTGGCTGTAGCGAAAAACCTGCATCTTCATTTTCACTACCGCGGGCACATTCTGATTATTTTTTCACCATTGAGCTGGTCGGCAATCAATCATCTATCTATCACAATACAGCCAGCAGTGTTGAGGCCAGCATGCAGGCTGTGCCATAATTGCTCTTTAACCTTGACAGGTTTCATCATGTTTGTGACGTTGCGCTGAGTCAAAACAAAAATGCTGCTCGCCGCAACCGCCATTGCTATGGGTGTGATCATAGATGGCTACTAAGCAGTTCTGAAGGTATGCGGCCAACATGGAGTACTATCCTGGCCATTGTCATATTGTTCTATTGTGTCAAATTCTGTATTGGCGGAATTTTGAGGCATCAGAGCATCTGTAGCAGCCCTCTAGGCCAATTATATATGACAAGATGGTGAATTCGACAATGTGGCGAATTCGCCGATATCCGGAACACGATCTACTGGAACTCCTTACCGGCCTTCTATAGGAGCTGCCTGTGCTTACTCACATTCGACTGTTGGCATCACAGCATAATATTTCAGTTTCTGACCCCCCCCTACCCAAATAACTATACAATGGACGCTGCTTGTTAATAACATTACCTTGTGTTAGCACTTCCAAACTTTTTTTTGTTAATTTATAAAAAATTGCTTTATTTCATTCTGTTTTGACATGTGTGTTCATTCCATGTATGCGATACTTCTATTGGTTGTACTATACTCAGTTCCTTTAGTTGCATTGTGCTGTGTCATTGTATGAGTGTACCTATCTTTTTTATGTAGCATCACATATGTTTTTGTAATGTCAAATTGTCTGTTTTCTTTACCTGTACGCCTAGATTTTATACTACAGTTTGTATGTCTTGCTGTGTTTGTCATCTGCCAGTGGCGCCTTGGCTTTGTCAAGCTGTTTTACCTATGTAGTTTGAACCAAGGACTCTAGTGCGACACTGTAGCTTGTGTTTTTTACTTGTCTCTATTGCAACACTTGCAGAGATGTCACTCCACGACAAACCATGATGGATTCATGGCTGAATCGTTCGAGTACATCAGGAGATGCGGGGCCCAGTTCTAGCCGCAGGTAGAGTAAGCCTTTGTTTTGTTTGTTTGCTGTTGTATAGTGTGCAGGCCTACAGTGCTGACATGGCATTGTTTGAGAGGTGTTTGTGTGTAACCTGCCTGGGTAAAAAGTAGCATTGTGCGAACATTCAAAACTTTGGATATTTGATTTGAATTCGTTATTATTCGATTCAAAAGACACTTTTACTATTTGAAATATTTTAATCGGCAAGAAGTGCCATTGTCGGGTGAAGCATATTTGCCATGCAGTGAGGCACATAAATAGTAAGAAGGGAGTGCTATTGTGGGCTCCCTGCTGGTGCTGATGGCTACCCAACACTATCAAGTACCCACACTGTGCTGCCTCTTCATGCACCTATTCAGCGCCAGCTGCCAGGTGGAAACCGGTGTTTGCTACTAATCTGATTAAGTGCCTAAAAACACGGTTTCCAAACTACAGGTTTGACCAAGCTGCAAGCTTGGCAATGGTTTTAGACCCTCGCTCTGAAGAAGTTGAGTATCACCAGGATGCTTCAATAGCAGACTGGATTAAAAAAACTGACTTTAGAAGAAGCAAGGAAAATTTTAACACCAAGGAACCCAGATATGTCCAACAAAAAAAAAAGCTTCTGAAAAGGCACCATCCACATCAAGATGTATGAATATGATGAGAGGTGTGCGAACGGTGCCAGTTCCAGCATACCGTTTTAGCGTGCGCTTCAAGCAGTTTCTGAAAGATGGTGCACTCGTGTGGGGGCCATCAGCGAATGAGAATGCGGAGTGGGCATAAAAGACGTGAGCCGCGAAGGGCACAGACCAATGAGAGTGGCCCCTTCAATGATGTGTGCATGGGAAACTGGTGCATGCGGACCCGCCCGACTGCTTGTTTCCTACTGTCGTCTGCTCACGTTAGCTCTCGCTCGCGCTTGTTTGGTTTGGTCTTGTTCACACTTGTTTCAATTGTCATGGTGAAAAATAAACGGGAACAGGTTCACAAAACGATTCATACCATAAGAAACCATGCAAAAGCAACGCACGTATACCAGCACAAAGCACAGAAGTACTTGTAATCGCATGCGACGAATGTGAACGATGATGTGATGTCGAAGTGGCTTCACCCTTTAGAACGGGCTGGCAGCCACAAACATATAGTGCTACCCCTCGGAGCATGGCCGAAACACACACAAGTTGTCAACACGCTGTCGGCCATCTCAGCACAGCGAGGCGCCACCATTTGCACACCTCTCATAAAATTCTTACACCGTGATCCATGTCAGTGCTGCCCAAAGCCTTTTTATAACCTTATCGATTAGCAGCAGTTTTCACTTGCTTGTGGCAGCAATTTTCACTACCACGAGCACAGGTTTAAAAATATGTGCATGACGAAATTTTGGGCTGAAAAGAAGATCCGCGAGAATGGTGCTGTAAGCATGGTGCCCCACTGTTGGCTCGGCTTACAAGGAGATACCTGTCGATAACACACTTGCGTGTCTGGCGAGCAGCTCTTTTCAGTGTCTGAAGAAATTGTCACATGCAGGAGGTTGTTGCTGCTCCCCAAACATAACTGCAGTTACGACGCTGTCAATGCAAAAGTGTTGTACCAAATAATTTTGTTGAGCATGAAGCATAATTTTCCTGTACGATATTTGCTGTGCAATAAATTTGGTCCTTTCCATACCTCTGGCTGGTAAAAAGAATTGCATTTTTGCAAAACCAATAGTATAAGTATTAAAGGTCCCCTGAAATGGCTCGTACAAATTTTGTAGACGCGTAGGGTACAGCTAAAGTTAATAATTCGCACCACAATTTGTGTGAAGCGTCTCATATTAAGAGAGCTACAGACGATTACAAGTTACCCTCCTCCATAGTCGTGCATTTTCTCCTCAACTCGTTCGCCGAGTGACCGGGGCTAAGCTCAGCCTTCACTGGCTCTGCGTCATGATGGCACGTCGTGTTGCCGACTTCTGGTCCTCTAGGAGCGAGCACGTAAAGCCTCTCCAAACTCACTGCCAGCTGCTTGGCAGTCGACCCCAAGCGAGAGCTATCAAAGCAGCGTGCGTTCAGAGCATTCTATCGCAGCTCCGAACGTGTCTAGTATACCATTAACCACAGGTGAGCTGGGCGTTTTGACCGAACGGTGGAGACATAAACTCAAGCTGATGAAGGAACTTTAGCATAGACGTATGTGAGCTGCCTGATCGATCTCCACGTTCCAGCCAAACAAAGAGCTAATATTACTCTAACCTAGTGTAAAACATTTTAAACTTTTACGAGAACAACGTGGTAACGATTACACTCCTAGAAAAATTTACACCAGCAGCAAAGAACACTACATTTTGTTACTGCTACTGTGTGTGGTTGAGCTCTGTGCCACCAGGTGGCTGCACCGTTGAGACTATTCACATTTCTGCACATCCCGTTAAACGGCGCAGTCAAACTGCCAGGCCCTGTCCCCTTGCGCTTGCGTTTACCCGAACATCGGACTCTCGAAACACTATTGCGGTAGTAATCCTCCGGTGTAAAGTGACGGCTGCAAGCGCACAAATCCTGGCGCCGATCAAATAGCGGCAGTCCGATGCCCTGCAGCCAGTCTGCTTGTTTGCTGCCTTGCAGACGATGCAGACACGATGTCGCAGCTTGACATATTGCCAGTCGCTACGTTTGCAGCCCACAACGCAACAAAGTCAAATCATGGTGCTAGTGAAAAGACTGAGACCAACTCTGACCGCGGAGCTCTCGTCAAAATGGAGCATGTTGTGGCTCAAGCAGATGACGCTTGCTGTGTGGCGGAAGTGCTTAAGTGTAGTGAGAAATTGTTCTTGTGCATTCTCTGTATATTACTCTTTTTATAGAAACAAATTAACTTACATTCCAACTATTACGACATCAACATCATTCCAACATCATTTGTTCACCATAAAGGTGGAAAAATTATCGATGACACGCCCTGGGCAGCTAATCGAATAGCTCGCCCTACTGACGTCAATTGGGTGATTTACGTCATATGGGTAGGGCTGGTTGAAAATTTCGCCGAGCAGTGTGCTGCGATTGTCAGTGATGTACATTTTTAAAACCTTATAATAAATCACACGCTTTATGCTTAGCACTTAGATGCATCAATTAATGATCTGAAGGATCTACTCTAACGACTCACTGTGTTTGTACAAAATCGTCGAAATCTTATCAGAGTACCACTGCAGAACACAAGTCAGGAGTTAAAAATTTCAGTTCTAGTCAACGTTAGCGGTCTCATGATAGTCGTAAAATGCTGCTGAAAGTGAGACAGGACAATTATTTTGTTTGCGGCAACGATGTTCACTACTTGACTTGCGCATATGAAATCCAAAAGATCACTCCATCATTCGGAGTCCGATATCGGTCGGTATGCGCTAGCTATATGGGGCACATTGCTGTGCCATGAAAAGTCAGGATAATCAAGCAAAATGTTGACATTTAAAAATCAGTCAGTGACTGTGTATCTGTAGTGCCCCCTCGAGTTATGTGCAAAACTTCAAACACAATAACTTCATTTATCCTGCAGTGGGTTAGTATGTAGCTTAATAGTTATGCTGTTCTGCAGAGTCAAATAAAGAGCATCTTAGCCTGCCTATATTTAATCTTGTTAAGGTCTACCAGGCTGCTCCAAAACACCTTTGCTCACTTCGACCCCTGCATGTTTTATTTTGTTTTGCACTGGTTTTATTTAAAAAAAGGATGAACTAATCATATAACCCCGGTTTAATTTGACCCTAGCTAAGACCTCTGGACTGTTTTAACTTCATGCAGGTCACGAAGCCGATCACCTATCAAGGCTGAAGAACCAGGGAAAGAGTCAGTGGAGTTCAGTGGAGAGTCTTCAGCTTAAAAGCAGGCTCTGCCACCATGTGCCTTAGGGCTGGTAAAGCCAGTCCCTAAACAGTCTCCATCATTTTTTTTTTCTTCTCTTTTCTTTAGAAAGTTTGACAAGGTGTTTTTGCCAGCTGGGGCATTAGCACTACTTAATTTCTGTTAACATTAACTTGGCAAGTACACCCCCCTCCCCCTTCATTTTTGTACATGTTTTAACATGGAGGGCAGGGAAGGGAAGGACTCTTTCCTGCTCTCTTTTTTTTCTTCGTTTCCTTTGTTTTCTCTTTTTTTTTTAAGAGAAAGTTTGACAAGATGTTCTTGCCAGCTGTGGCATCATCACTACCTCATTTCGGTTCATGTTAGCCCCTTTTTTTTTGTGTGTTTTAACACGGAGGGCAGGGAAGGGGAAGGCTCTCTCCCGCCTTTTTTTTTAATAGATGCATCTAAAATGATGCATGATGAAGTACAAAAGCATCTGTGTGCTGCAGTAATGTTACATATTCTTAAGTATTTTAATATTTAATGCATGTATCCTGCTATAACCTCACTGTGATATTTTTAAACTATAAGCCAGAGTTTTTATTTGTATATCTAACACAATATTTTGTGTAATTGACAACGAGTTGTGCTGTTGTCTTGCTGCAATAAATTCATCATTTGTTAAAAATATCCTGGGCTACTCTTTATTACTGTGCTGCAGAGTTTTATTACAAATGTTTTCAAATAAAGATAGTAGTCTTTGATTCCACTGGCCTTGCTTTATGCTGACATAATATTTTTGCCAAAATTAGCATAACTGCAGTTAGGGTACACTTTATTTGTGAACGTTATAAGTAAAGAAATAGTATTTAGCATGGGTCGTTTTGATTTTCATACACACGTAGCTTGTAGTGACACGTGCAGACACATACGCTCTCGGAGAACCATTGAGGGTGTGTATGGCCTGTGCAGGTAGTGAAATTTTGTATTAATATAGGGTGCATTTTGTTAGCTATTGTTTATTGTGCTTGAAGCTCCACTCGCTGAACCTCATTGTTACAAAATTATTAGTTCAACAACAGTAGACTCCTAGATGATGAAATTGGAGACTATAAATATATTACAGAGGCTTTGAAACGCTTTAATCAAAGTCGAAACGTGGATTTCACAAAATTTGGTGAAATCCACCAAATTTGCAGTGGGCTTGCCGACTGACTCAAGTACAGAGTGTAAAAGTTGGAGGACAATCCCACTGCTGGCAACCAGTTGTAGGATTTGTGGTCGGCCATAAAATACGTGGTAGCTGGCCCATGCTGTCGTCCAACTCGCCCACGCTTGGGACGTGGTTGTAGGGAGGAACTTGCTCTCATCGAGAACTAGGAGTACAGGATTTATTTACAATATTTACATAACGACAGGAGGTACATTTCAACAGTCTAACATGACTGCCAAATGGAGCATGAAAGCCGAAGCACGGAGTGCACGAGCACGGAGTACACCGAGCAGCCGAAAACGGCTGCTTAAAAACCCTCTGTCCTCCCTAGATCCCTAGGTGAGGGTGAACTGCCGTTCAACCTCCGTCCAATCGGACCGTCCAAAGTCGTCGTTGGAGGCGTAGTCGACCTGCCTTTGAGGGGGAGGGTTTACACACTCACACCCACACTTTGGATTCACAGAACACACTGAGTGGGAGAGTCCTAGTAGACACGGGTTGTCACGCTCGACCCCAGCCGGCGCCTCTTGATTGCAGAGCGGACTCCTCAGGTAGCTGCTGCGACTGTCAGCAGACTGTGACGAAGTCTTGGGCTCGTGAAAACGCACCGCAAAACACCCTTTTCCAGGAGTCCTCTTGCTCCAAGTAGACCGCGAAGGCGACAGCAAATCAAGTAACAATACTCTGTCTGCCAAACGTGGCTAGACTTGCTGGCGCCATTGGCTGTCAGAAGGAGGCGCATGGTTGATTCACTTTGCTGTGGTTGCCAGTTCTCCGAAAGAGGTGCATGGTTGGTTAACTTTGCTGGCGTCGCCAGTTCTCTGAAGGAGGTGCATTGTTGGCTCTCCAAAGCAACTTGTTGCAGCAGGCCGGGAAGGGTTCGAAGATCGCTACCCCCGCAGGACGATCGAAACAGCTGCAGCGGGTTGGGAAATGTTCACAGGTGAGTACCCCTGCAGGCCGATCGTAACAAGAGCTGCTATACAAGGCAGGTAACATACTGTCCTTAGAATAGCTTGGCACGCCTGAACGCAGGCAGGAAATTAAACTGAACAGTACCACATCAGGCGAGTGAAAACACTTCATCCACAGGGTATCCGAATCCTGTCCCAACGTCCTGTTACGGATGTCCCAAGAATATTGCACATGGACCTGTTTCGGATATCCTACCATGAATGTCCCAATTAAGGTTATCCTTTTTTGACATACGCGTGAATATTTATCTTCCAATTGAGACTTTGTCTTACAGTTCCCTCATAACCGAATTATGTTTTTTCGCATGTTCGAAGCACACTGCCAAGCTATCATGTCTGCAGCTTGTGTGTACGTTGTACTTTACAAATTTTCTGACACAATTTCCGAGGGTTGAATGAAACGCCTTCTTCATGTTCGCTTGTAACGAGTTTCGACCATGATGGAAACACACCTAGAATGTGTGATACTTGGGTAGCAGACGACATGGTCCAGTCGTATGTTGGTGCTTCAGGGGTTAATGGCTATCCACGCGCCTGGAGCCATGTCACCCACAGAGCTCCCAGAGGGCGCGATTGTCCTCAGGGGGCTGTAGTGAGCTCAGCGGCTCGTCGCGACACCCCGCAGCGGCCGCGGTATCTGTTACGTAGCAGACGCAGGTATAGCTTTGTGCACGACATGGCTGGAGTGCGCGGTCGCGCACATGGGCTGACCTTAAGTTTCGCGTCTTTCGAGGCTAATTGAATGTTCAAAATTAACTGAAATTAGCGAGAGCCGACAAGGCTACAACACCGATAAGCAGTGTGGCCGAAGTTCAATTCCTATGTGGGCGGGGATTGGCCGAGTGTGAGCAGACTATAGTCGGATTCTTCCGGTAGTAGGTTATTATCGAAATTCGAAACGCAGGCTTTCGCTTATCTCAGCCCGTTTAGTAAAATGTGTCATTAAATACACACAGTAACAGTAGGAAGAAGCGCACTGATCCAAACACTATTTATTGATGTTAGCGATCTGCCAATAGCAGCCATCTTTGGGAATCTGCTCAGAGAGATAGAGATTCTTGGTTGGGAAGGAAAAGATTGGGGTAAAGTGCAGCGCAGTAATTGTCTCTCAGATGAGGACACCTCAACCGCGCTGCACAAGAGGGAGAGGGAATTGAAAGAAGGGTGAAATAGACGCGGCGGCGGCGGCCAAAACGGCGAGCGCGGGCAAGTTGGTGGCCTTCGCTTATGTGGCGCGGTGACGCGCCTAGCCGTGGTGAAGCAGTGCTTCCTGCGCGGCGAGAGCCGCGTCACACATTTGACGTACGTTGCCGTCGATGGCTGGGCACTGGACGAGCAGGGCACGGAGTGGAGCAGCGAGAGCGGCTATTAGCGCGTTTCTGGGGTCGCTGTTCGCAGCGGTTTGAGGGCCGCGTGACGGCTCAGCTGCGGCTGTCTGGATGCTGCGGCCGCGCAGGGCGTCACTGTAAGATCGGCCCTGCGGGGAGCGAGCAGACGTCGATGAGCTCCCCTGGTCCCTCAGCAGCTGGGGCAGGGGTGGGCGCTCTCGGCCGGCTCTCGTTGTACGAGGGGCCGTCAGCTGGGTCGTCGTCGTCGACGGGAGCAGCCACCGCCGCCGAGCGCGAGCCCTCCTGCGCCGCAGGTGCGGTGGGCTCGGTGTTGGTGAGCGGGGGCGACGAGCAGGCCGCCGGCGACAACAGTGATGGAGAATTCGGCCGGACAGGACTTGCCTCGGGCGAGGTGGTCGCGTCCGTGCGGGAGGACGTAGTGTCGGTACCAATCATGTTTGCGGTTGGCAAGAAGACGGTGCTGGCACACTCGTCGGTGTCGCCGGTCGACGGGCAGCTGGCACCATCGTCGGTGGAGGCAGCCGAAGTGGTGGTGGTGGTGGTGGCTCTGAGGTGGTGTCCGTTGAAGCGGACGCTGCGGCGTGGTGGCCGCTGGGAGCCGTCCTCGGCGCATCAAAGGGAAATGCGCGGAAGGGAGTATCCAGGGCAAATAGGGCGCGCGCGGATGGCGTCGCACTCGCGTAGGCGGGCATGACGGCGTGGAGCTCGTCGAGTCAGCCGACAGTGCACGTAGCGTACGTGCTTTCAGCCCACGCTTCCATCGCAAGGCAGGAGGCGATCTGCCGGTGCGTGGTTGCCGTCCACGTGGGTAATGCTGCAGGGCTCGTCGGTACTCCGAGTCGTCGTTGGAGCCAGGAACTGACTTCTTCGGCCTCTTCCTATGCTGCTTCTTCGGAGGGTCACCCATGAGATGGGGTCTCCGTGCGGTAGCGCGGCTCAGGAGATCGTGCCAGCTGCCGTGCGAGCCCCGAAAAGGGCTGCGCTCATTAGCGCGGTCGAAGGCGGAGACGTGCGCGCGCGAGAGGTGGCGGGCGAGCCGTAGTCGTCGGAGCGAGGGGCGATGCCACCGCTCGCTTCGAGTGTCCGGGAACGTCTATGGGAATCTGCTCAAATGATGAAATAGGACAGCCGTCGGAAGCTTCGAAACCGGTGAGGGGAAGGCTTTGTTTGAAAAGGGCGTTCGAGAATAAGGTGGCTTCGCGCTCCGCTTGTGAGCTCCTAACCCCACGCACGACTGGGAAATTTGGGTTACTTGCTCACAGCAGCGCATTCCATCAGCGGACTGTGCTTTCTCACCAAGCCCGAGGGATGGTTCAGGTCATTCAAAAATTCAAAATTTACTATTCCTGGCGGGCCGAATATACATAATACAAAACAATAAATGAAGCCTTATTACAGTTAGAAGACAAGTAGAGAAAGACACACACACACACACACACACACACACACACACACACACACACACACACATATATATATATATATATATATATATATATATATATATATATATATATATATATATATATATATATATATATATATATATATATATATATATATATACAGGAAAGAGACGACGAACTTTTTGGAAGTATTCTTTACTTAACGTTTTCGGCTGGTGGACCAGCCTTCGTCAGAGTAAAGGCCACTGTACAGGTCAGGTCACTGTACAGTACAGGTCACTGTACTCTGACGAAGGCTGGTCCACCAGCCGAAAACGTTAAGTAAAGAATACTTCCAAAAAGTTCGTCGTCTCTTTCCTGCGTATGTTACGTCGGGTCCTGCGTGCTGAACTTTGAAGAAACCTCCTATATATATATATATATATATATATATATATATATATGGATGAAGGCCGGACCTCGGCAGAAACGTCAATAAACCGCTTCATACGCGCGTCTACTTCACAGTGAATATTTACCAGGACCCAGAACTGCTTTTTTTCTGGCGTATATAAATATATATATATATATATATATATATATATATATATATATATATATATATATATATATATATATATATATATATATATATATTTTATATATTTTACCAGCTGCCTTGTGTGAACTCTGCTCGTTCTCGTGACTCCTGGGCAGCATCCTCAACTTAATAATTGGCCTACAGAGACAGCTGGAGGAGCTTGATCATGGTCTCTGCGGTGTCAGCCATGCAGATTTCCATAACATTGGTGCAGAGAAACTTCATTTGCTTCTCATGAAGTTAGCAGGCTTACCCCCTGCAAGTGTACCGATACGTACTTCTCACCGAGTTGAGTAGCTGGCGTCAGGGGCGGCCGCGGAACTTCGGCTTAAGTGAACTGACAGTTTGCGTTTAGCAGTTTTTTTTTTTGTATTGGGTTACTGGGAAGCCAATCACATGTTCACCCATTAATCGTCATACACTCTAAGTGCCCCTTCTGCCACACAACGATAATCGTCATCTGCCTTGATGCGTTTGCTATCATGCTGATAACGCGCGTGCCGTTCGTTACTGGAAAGTACCGGGCTCGCAGCGTTAAAGAAAGGAAACGCATCAAAGCAGATGACGATTATCGTTGTGTGGCAGAAGGGGCACTTCATAGAGTTTCTAAATAAATCCTAGAGGGAAATGTGGCGCTAGTGTCTACGGGGGTTCTCATGAGCGTTGCCTCAACCTACATGGGAATAATGCACGGAGGAAGGAAACTAAGGAGAGGCCCTACCCCCTCCGCGCGCTAGGAGAAAAGTGTGGCGGAAATGACGTAGTAGGTTCTCATTTTCTTGCTGCTTTTTTATTTTTTTTTGTTGCATGGCCACGCCTTTTGGGCCACAATGGCGGCGTTGTTATGGTTTTGAGCGCTCACACGTGTTGCTCTGGTAGGTTTCGGGCCGTGGCAAAGGCGCTGAGTGGGCGGGTTTGCGTTAGTCACCGTGTCTTGTTGCGCTGTGTTACCTGCACCCTGCTCTGCCAGATGTTGCGCGACACCACGCGCAGCGCGGCGTGGTTTCGCGAAAGATGTAAACAAGAGAGGAGGGTGGCCCAAAAGGCGGAGCATCGCCATGAGCAACGCCAAATTCCGGCTTCACTTTTGCTTCACAAAGAGTGACGTCAGGGCCTCTCCTTAGTTTCCTTCCTCCGTGGAATAATGGGAAGTACAGGCTTCGGATTGACTTCGGTCTTCAGACTAGTGACGTTTGCTTCTGGCGCAGTAAACAAAGCTATACTCAAATATTATCTCGTAAAATCTAATTCTATTTCTGCAGTATGTAATATAATGTACAACACGCTACATAAACTTTGTATGACTTTGAGATGGAAGCACGGTTTACTGTGGTTTGCATGGAGGAAGGAAACTGAGGAGAGGCCCTACCCCCTCCGCGCGCGCTAGGAGAAAAGTGTGGAGGAAATGACGTAGTAGGTTCTCCTCTTTTTTGCTGTTTTTTCATTTCTTTGCTGTAGTGGCCCCGCCTTTCGGGCCACAATGGCGGCTTTGTTATTGTTCTGTGCGCTCACACGTGTTGCTCCGTAGGTTTCGTACCGTGGCAAAGGCGCCGTGCGGGCAGGTTTGCGTTGGTCTCCGTGTTTTGTTGCGCGGCGTTATCTGGACCGTGCTCTACGGGTTGTTGCTGTGGCCAGGTGGGACAGGAGGAACTAAAGTTCGTGTAATGAACGCGCATGCAACGCTGTACGCAATGTACCGCGCCACGGCAATGGCAACGGATGAAAGAATATCCGCGGGAAATTTTGCCCTCTTTGGCGGAATCATGCTAACGTGCTAACAATTGTTTAGTATTGCTGCGGAGCGCGCGGGTCCGAGCAGCACGGTTGCGCGCAGCGCGGCGTGGTTTCGCGAGAAATGTAAACAAGAGAGAAGAGCTGGCCCGATAGGCGGAGCAACGCTATGAGCAACGCCAACTTCCGGCTTCACTTTCGCTTCACAAAGAGTGACGTCAGGGCCTCTCCTGGGGCCGAATCTTATAACGGTTCGGAATACGAACCGTTCGCTTCGCCGGATACGTCACTAGATGTGCCACTCCCAAGCCGGCGGTGGAAGAAGGGGAGGAAGCGACCAATAGATGAGAGGGTGCCACCTCTGAAGTGTACGTCATTATATGACGCGCTAATCGAGGAATTGCAGAATGTTTCTGCTTGCTAAATAAATGTAAAATATAATTTAAATATTATACGCCAAGTTCTGAAGTATAAACGTGTGGTGCCGGGCGTTTACGCAATGCAGAAGTAATTTATAAATGTCATTCTTTTTTATTCTCAGCCCACAGGTGGTATCGCAAGCGTAAATGAGTTAAAGCTATGTCGTCTGCTACCAGGAGCTCGCACGATGCACGCAACAGGAACGCACTGCCGGCACTTCTCAAGTAGCGACCGCGACAAAACCGTGAACTGGTTCTTAGGGACACCTTTACTAGCCGACTATATCAATTTTCCATCTTTTTTCGCCCTTCGTCATCGGCTCGGACATGACTCGCTCGCCGCCGCGCTGCCGCTGTCCCTGCGATAAGCCCTACGGCGCGTCGCGTGATAAAAGCAATGGAACTTGAAATCGAACATTACGATACACGGGCCCTACATTGCCTGCGCGAAGTCAAATCGAAGAGTGTGGTGCTGACGGTGCGCGCTGTGCCGTAAAATTGAGTAACAAAGTGCGGCACTCCCGAACCAGAGAAAAAGAAGGCGGCCTAATAAGAGATCTCCACAATATCTTCCCGTCCTGACTGTATAGTTTTATCAGCCGAACGAAGGAAGTGCTGAACCAGCCTAGGTTGAATCCTTCTGAGTGCTGAACGGCGATCTGCGAGCTATTCACGCTGGCGATAGCACTGAGAATTCGATCTGACCATGCAAATATCTCCTTGGCATTGGCTTTGAAGCTGAGGTCACGGGAAAGCTGACCCAGCCCTTCAACCGGCCAACACAGTAATTGCGAGAGCAACTTTGTGGACAGTGTCGGCAGCAGAGATCTAGGTCATTCCGATGAATGTTTCACGTCCGACCGAC
The DNA here is from genome assembly GCF_023375885.2 of Dermacentor andersoni. Classification (NCBI taxonomy): domain Eukaryota; kingdom Metazoa; phylum Arthropoda; class Arachnida; order Ixodida; family Ixodidae; genus Dermacentor; species Dermacentor andersoni. The sequence goes on from NC_092814.1 coordinate 310,380,096, forward strand.
CTCTGGGAGCTGCAGGTCGGTGGCGATGAACCGCAGCGCGCAATATTCCTTCCTCTGCGTGGAATGGCCACTCGTACGCTTGCACCCAAGTCCCCTCCATTTGATAGCGTAGCCTGCAAAAGGTTTACTTAGAAAGCCAGTAAGGGCGGTGCAACTCATTATCCGTCACTTCTTCGAACGCGTATCGCGCTTCCAGCCGTGGTCGACACCGAAAGAGGAACGCCAAGCAGACGACGAAGGCAAGTAATAGCCTCCGAAGCAACCAACGCACGCGCGCGCGACGCCCGCGTGTCTCCGGGGTCGCGCGACCGGCGCGCGCGGCCAGGGTCACAAGCCAAAGCCTAGCCACAGCAACGGAACCCAAAGCGGACTACCCCTTCGCCGGTTCCTACGACCGGTTCGCTTTGAAGATGATTGACACGTGCGTGACGTATTCAAAAATTGCGATACCGCCCCGCTGCCTCTGACGACCTGTGACGTATCAAAATTTCGGCCAATCAGGTGAGGCCAAAGGAACGGTTCCCCAACCGAACCGTTATAAGATTCGGCCCTGAGTTTCCTTCCTCCGTGGTGGTTTGTCACCAGGACACACCAGGGTATGCATACTTGTGCGATTCTGTTCTCAATTTAACGCCAAAGAATAATTATTTATTCATTTTTGCAACAGCAAAACAACCGTGCATGTACTTATATAAAAATACTCATCAAGTATTTCTAGAAATAAAAATGTTGTATTGTGACAAAGCGTTGCGCCCTTGAGCGGAATGCTACAAGTGTCGTCTGCTACGACGCCTGCTCGCTGCAAACGCGAGACTTTTCTCGCAGATGACAGGCACTTGCGAACTCTCTCGCTCTTTCGAAAGGTTGCGTCGGCTGTCACGATTGCTGAACGTCTTCAAGTACTTTTAAGCACACCTGCTGCAGTGCTAGCTAGGACGCTAGTGGCCTCCTACGAGTATGCTTCATCATATGTTATATTGGCGTACCGCTTCCGAAGCGTTACAGCGTGGCCTTGCGGGTACACATTGTGCGACACTAGACTAGAGCTAGGAAGCAGCTATCTTTCCTACCACAAGTAAGTTTGTGTTCTCAAAGTCCTAAAACACGCATTTCAATGAGCACATAATGAAGCCCTCAATAAAATTTGATTGTCAAGCCACTAGAAGTACAACTGTATATATCTTGTATCAGTAGCGCCTTTGTCCTATTCTGAAGTTTCATGAAGCACGTAACGCTACAGTGCCAACCTAACGCACTTAACAAACCAAGGTCCAAACGCTCAAAACATGTTCTTTCAACGTTTACGATGCCGCCGCTTTCTCGTCACGGCTTCGACGCCACACTGCGACACAAGCATCGTCCCAGTCGCTGGCCCAGCGCTATATCACCACTCCGAGCAACATAACAAAGGCAGGAAGCTTTGCGTTGCACTGTCCCTTGGAGCGAAACCAAAACTGCCAAAAAAATTCTTGTAGACTAGTTTGCCAGTCAATAGAATGCCAATCCGAAGCCTGTACTTCCCATCATTCCCATGATGGTTGAACGATCGCAGCGCCAGATTTGCCTCTAGGTATACTAATATGAAACTCTATGGGGCACTTAGAGTGTATCCGAAAATTCGGCTTAACCGGATGGGTCGTAATGGGACTGCGCTGCATTAAAAAAATATATATTATTCTAAAATGTTTCAGTAGACTGCCACGCAATGAGTTTCTCAACTCGGCAGTGTCAAATCACCGTACTGTCAAATTAAAAAAAATTCTAACAATGAATACGCACTTAGCTGGTCTCCACGGGAGGTAGCCATCATGAAACAGTGAGGTAATTGCATTGCTGGGCTAGTTGGCAGTCTGCTAGCTTGGCTTGTAGTTAAGGCGCAGATTATGTCGCTGTTTCAGTGGTGGCGGATTAATATATATATATCTGTATCTCTCTATATATATTTGAGCGAGATGATAGGAAACCGAAAGGCCCTGTTTTTATTAGGCGTAGCATAAGAAACCAACAATGACACCAAGGACAGCATAGGGAAAATTCTCTAATACTATACTACACAGGGTGTTTTTTTTTTTTTTTTTTTTTTTTCACCCGCCGTGGTTTCTTAGTGGCTATGGTGTTGGGCTGCTAAGGATGAGCTCGTGGGATCGAATTCCGGCCACGGCGGCGGCATTTAGCTGGCGGCAGCATGCGAACGCACCTGTTGTTACGACTGGCGTGTAACACCCCGTGCAAAAAGGATGATCGAAAGACCATGCCTAATCAAAACGGAGGATGGATCCCTAGTTTGCTATGGATGTCTCGAGTGGTTGCTAGTCTGGCGGGCGCCCCGCAGTGATTCTTCGGTGATTCTTCGTGATTTGGGAGAAGGAAAGTACGCTTAATTCTGCAGCCCATATGGGAGCATGGCGCAGACCACAGTGATTACTGGCCCCTTTGTGTGTGTGCGTGACAGGAGGGAGGGCCGCCTTCCGCGAACTGTGCGACTCTAGGGGAGACTACTTTCCGCGAACCAAATAGGACACCATGGGTTGCCGCCAGCGGAGGCAAGCACGTGAAACGTCGCCTAGGAGAGAGGGAGCAGCCACCCATCACCAACACTCAGTATATGTCACGTGACGTTGACGTGAGCAAAATCCCGCCTTCAATTTTAGCGGGCCTATTAACCGCACCCCCCCCCCCCCCCCCGCAATGTATTTTTGATTAGTATTCTCTTCTTTTATATATTCACCAACCATGGAATAAATAGTGAAAGTTTCGCACTAGAAATCGTCTCGCCCCTGCTTGGTTGCCATGGTCTACCGGATGCCTGCAGCCTGCCGACAACGCCAAGCTACCCAGCAGTAACGCCGGTCGAGGTTCGAGTAACCGGCGTCGCAACACCGTGTACTTAGATTTAGGTGTCAGTTAAAGAACCCCAGGTGGTCTAAATAATTCCTGAGTCGCCCACTACGACGTGCCTCATAATCAGATCATGGTTTTGGCATGTAAAACACCACGATTTAAGTTTTTTTTTCTAGCTGCACCAAATGTTTTTAATTAGAAAGGTATAAATCGCGGTAATGTTCTGTTTGCCATTCGAGTGTACGGATTGGCAGCATCTAGATATAGAGCTATTTCCGCAATTACGTACATAATTAGCGAAGTTACGGTACTTATGTTTGTTATTATCTATAATAGTTGGCTACGGCAAATGAGTGCTGTGGGGCACGTCCTCGACACTACCTATGGATGGATGGAAACAACTTTATTTTGAATCCGGCAAATTTGACGACCCGGGCTCAGGTCTCATGAGGAGACTTCGAAGCCTTGCCTCGTCGCCGCCTCTCGGGCTTGCTGGACAGCCCACTCTTGTGTCTTGAGGTTGGAGCTGCGCAGAGCGGCGGCCCACTTCGACGTAAGAGCCTCCGGAGCTACTGCCATTGTAGCTGATGTAACCCGACACTCCCACAACATGTGTGACAGCGTCGCTCTATTTTCCTGACATAATTTGCAAAGAGCAGTCGGGTAGTGCGCGGGGAAAATGTGCTGCAATCGCACCGGACTGGGGAATGTTTGTGTTTGCAATTGTCGCCAGATGACTGCCTGGCGACGTTTCAGCATGGGGTGAGGTGGGGGCAGCAACCGCCTGCCTAGCTGGTAGTGCTTGGTGATGTCACTGTACCTGACCAGGCGTTCTCGCGTGTTTTGAACCAGGAGTTCCAAACTCGAAGAGGCGGTCTTCTACCTATCCCAATGATCAAATTTTGAGTCGCGGAGTTCATGTGGGTATTATGCTAACAATTATTCCCCCTTGGCAGGCTCTTTGAAATCGAAACTGGCTGAAAAAAGAGCATCTGTGTCGTCGAAGGCTTCTCCCCCCCCCCCCCCCCCCCCCCCCCCGTCGTCGTCCCCATCGTCTTTCGTCACGTGTCCGAGGTCACCACCGGTCCGGCCCCGCGAGCAGTTGGCTTTACCTCCTTGCTGTCTGCGGCGTTGGCCTAGCGCTTCAGTGCCGGCGGGCCGTCAAATTTACTTCGTCATTCCGTTGGGCGCCACGTGTTCACTTCCACCGACGAAATGCCGTTTCAGGCTTTTTGATGAGAACGGCGTTTAGTGAAAATTCACTTTCTCCGGGAGAGCTGTCTCAAACGCGCGCGTTTGAGACAGCTCGACGACACAGACGCTTTTTTTCCAGCTAGTTTCGGTTTCAAGGAGCCTGCCCAGGGGAACTAATTCGCGTAGCTCCCACATGAACTCCGCTATTCAAGATGTGATCGTTGGGATAGGTAGTGTCGAGGACGGCTCCCAAAATACTCATTTGCTGTAGCCCCCTATTGTTAATATTTAGAAAGTGAAGTGCCGTAACTTCGCTAATTACGCACGTAATTGTGCTAATTGCTCTGTATCTAGAGGCTGCCAATACGTACACTTGAATGGTAAACATAACATTACCGTGATTTACGTTTGTCCAATTTTAAAAATTTGGTGCAGGTAAAAAAACACCCTATACAGAATCCATTGTGAAAGTAATGCGCATGATTTCATTATGACGCGACTATCTATGGCAGCGCGGTAAAACCGGTCGGGAAATGTGTCGAGGGTTCTGCCCTGCCAACGCAGCCACTCGCCAGTTTACCAGTTTACTTCGAGCAGTCAGTGTGAGCGGATAACACGGCGCGATGGAGCGTTCGCTTGAACAGCGATACGCTATCAAGTTTTGCGTGAAACTTGGAAATGAATGCAACGGAAACATTCCAGATGCTTCAAGAGGCCTTCAAGGACGACTGCATTTCAAGGTCATTGTCCGGGAGGTGGCACAAGGCGTTCAAGGTGGGCCGGGAGGAGGTCGCCGACGAACCCCGTTCTGGACGCCCAACAACGACCATAACCGACGAAAACGTGGATAGTGCGCGCGAAGTTTTGCGTTCTGACCGTCGATTGAGCATCCAGCAAATTGCTGACACCCTACACATGTCCACATTTGCGGTACATGGGATAGTGATCGGAGCAGGCACGTACGCAGGATTTTTTTTCGGGGGGGGGGGGGGGGGGCAAACCAAGGTAACATTCCTATGCAAATGAGGGGCAGGGTACTTTTACTAGTACAAATGTGAATAATGCCCACCATTCACCATAAAGACGCGTAAACCCGCAAAAGAGAATTGAAATAACGTGTATCTGACAGTAACAATTGTATAACGTGTACACCTGTGAGAAACACCTTTTATTTAATTGGCAAACAAAGTACCACATCAAATAGACTCGCGCATGAAAGATGCGCAGGAAGAACCTTGCAAGAACAAGTTAATAAGCGAAAGTGCCAAATAAAGATTTCTAGTAGCGTTTTTCGAATTAGCTCTGGAAGAATTATAGAGAAATGCATATTTGCGGAACAATCACAGTTCTTTTGCATCCCTCGTTTACTGCTCTACCAAGTGCCAAAACCGATTCGTGTTGTTATTTGGGAAGTTGCGTAACGATTCGTGGTCCCAAGTCCCGTACAACCACGTAGAGCGCGGGACGCTGTGGGGTTCTAGACGTACTGAGGCCACCGCGGAAGGTTAGAAAAACACGCCTATTAGCACAAGAGGGAAGTGGATACATCAAGCGGCTCGATTCATAACTGTAGAAGCGTCATTCAACACACGGAATTATTCTCATCTTCCGGTGGTGTTTTCTCGACTTCCTTTTTAAATAAAAAGCTATAGATCCATAAATATTTTCACGAACAATTTTCGCTTTTCCTCCCTGTTTGGCTGTTGCCGTGGCTTTCTCCCTTAGTAGATCGCTTAATTTCTCATCTCCTTGCGACTCTTGTTTCCAGTTGCCAATTTTGTACGAAACATGCTGTACAATTAGGGAAACACCAGACGAGGTAACGAGTGACAGTCATACTGCTTATGAGTTTAGCGGTTATTACAGGGTCTGATGATGGACGCTGTTTCGCAATATCTACTTTTCCACCTTATCTAACCCATATCGCGGATATATGGTTCCGAAGATCTGCCAGCGTCGCGGCGAGCCGTCACTCGAGGAAATAATGAAGCAAAAGGAAAAGTTAAACGCAACTGACAGTTTCTCCGGCGACAACTCGTTCCACGAGCATACAGACCAGCTGACTACGACCCGAGTCCATTTCCTGGCCCCTGGATCAGTCTAAATAAGGAAGGTTGAACTAACGAAGCAACGGCGATGCACGTGATCGTTGAATAGATGGTCAGATAAAAATTTTGTTAGGCATTATAAAGAAAATAAACTATTATAATTACAACAATAAACTACGCCCTGCCTGCTGCAACAGATGGTGACAGCTGAATTCATCTTGATTTAGTAGCGCGAGCACCGAATCGATGAGAAAACTGGTCTCCACACCCCAGGAGATGCCGATAACTACCACCACCCAAAAGGAGTGCAAAAATTGACAACCATTCCACTCTGTGAAGATGGAATGGCAGCGAAAGCTGACGACAGTCAAAGCTCTCAAACGAAATGCAGTGTTTCACCTCCGCTGCGGGTCGGCCTGAAGATAATGCAATATCGGACCGACCCGAGGCGGAAGTGAAGCAGGCGTTAAGCAGCCCGCATACGTGGGCCAATCCCGAAGATAGTGCAACACCGGGCCGACCCCCGGCGGCGGTGAAGCAGGCATTAAAAACTCCCCATGCGTAGGCCATTCCAAAGATATTGCAATACCAGGCCCACCCGCGACGGAGGTGAAGCAGGCGTTAAGTGCTCGCCATACGTGAGTCGGTCCCGAAGGTAGTGCAATGCCGGGCCGACCACCGGCGGAGGTGAAGCGGGCATTAAGAACTCCCCATACGTAGGCCGATTGCAGATATTGCAATACCAGGCCCACCCGCGGCGGAGGTGAAGCAGGCGTTAAGCACTCCTCATACGTGGGCCGATCCCGAAGACTCCGAAGGGCGCGTTGTAGGTTCCCGAGTCCAAAGGGGTATGTGCCATTGATCTTGGACCCTTTCTTCGCTATCACCAGGATCGGCCCACATGATAATTTTTTCAGTTAACGGACGCCGAAAAAAACTACAGAAGTTAATCATACCCTGCTTTTGCTGTAAAAGGCGGCAAAATGTTGACCGCCAAGTAGATTCATTTGTCGGCGCTTTAGGAATGTGTGTGAGGAGTGGTGGCGTGGGTTGATAGGGGGGGGGGGCCCGGGCCCCCCCGGGCACCCCCTTGGGTACGTGCCTGGATCGGAGGATCTGCAAATGCGCAAGGTCTGCACCAAGCTTGTGCCGAAAGTGCTGACGGAAGATCAGAAATAACTTCGAGTTCTGCGCTGTCAAAAATTGTTGGATTTGATTCAAAATGAGCAGGACTTTCTTAACTCTGTCGTAACCGGAGACGAATCTTGGATGTTCGAGTAGGACCCAGAATCGAAAAGGTAGAGCAGCGAATGGCACCAAAATCATCCCCCCTCCCCAAGAAAGCGTGAATGAGCAAGTCGCATCAAAACGATGCTCATTGTCTTCTTCGACGCCCGAAGAATCGTCCATTTTGAGTTTGTACCGCAGGGAGCAACTGTCAACTCAGCCTTTTACCTGGAGGTGCTCAAGAGATTGAAACGCCGGGTCACGCGCTGAGGGCTGACATAAAAGACAAGGTCAAGCTCCACCATGACAATGCTCCCAGTCTCACGTTCATCGTTACCAACTTCCTGGTCCGGAGCAACACCCCGGTGGTCCCCCATCCCCGTTACCGTCCCGACTTGGCTCCTTGCGACATTTTTTTTTTCCCCACTGAAGAGAGTGCTGAAAGGAAAGCATTGGGAGACCGTGGAAAACATTCAAAAGCATGTTACACGCTAGCGTTCCTGAGAGACATTCCCGTTGAGGACTTTCAGGGTGCCCTCCAGGCGTGACAGACACGTCTCCACAAGTGCATTGATGCAGGGGGAGAGTATTTTGAAGAATTTTAACCATTTGTACAGGTCCGGTCAATAAATCTATTTTTTCCCAAAAAATGCGCATGACTTTCATAATGGACCCTGTATATATATATATATGGCCTCGGAAATCACGCTGGCCTCGGTAGTAAAATGAAGAAAAAGAGTACGACATACGTTGAATAAGCACAGTATGTTTGACTGACGTTTCGGCTGGTGGACCAGCCTTTGTCAAAGTGACAAAGGCTGGTAGTGACAAAGGCTGGTCCACCAGCCGAAACGTCAGTCAAATATACTGTGCTTATTCAACGTATGTCGTACTCTTTTTCTTCATCCATACATATATATACATATACATATATATTTAATATATGCTAACCTGCCACCACTGAAACAACGATATAAACTGCGCCTTAACTACCAGCCAAGCTAGCAGACTGCCAACTAGCACAGCAATGCAATTTCCAAGGACACGAGAACAGCAGGCAGCGTTGGCAGTGTTTTTCAACCAAAGCAGGTCAGGTAATCTCGAGCTCACGCCTCCTCGGAGACTGCTGGCGATGTGGCTGCAGCGCCGAGTATTCCTCTTCACTACAATCCCCCCCATCGGAAAAGGAGCCATATTGGCGACTCACTGTGAACGTAGTGTCAGTAGGTCGTAATACGACTTCAGGTGTTGTACGCGGACGCTTTCACGACCATGACAACGTTGTTCCTTAGATGGCGTGACAGGCTCTACGATATAGTTTGCAGGCGATGTCTGCGTTACAACACGGTAGGGTCCTTGATATCTGGAGACAAGCGTGGATGAGAGGCCAGCAGGAACAGCTGGAATCCAAAGCCACACAAGGGAGTCTGGAAGAAAGTGACAATGCAGGTGGTCATCGTCATGTAGAGATTTTTGTTGCTATTGGCCGATGGTTGGAGGTTGTTGAAGGTTCGCGGCCATGCAAGAGGAAAAATGGCGAAAAGTTTGTGATCGCCTGTGGTGCAGTGTTGTAGGCGTACGTGATGAATGGCAAAATAAGGTCCCAATCAGTGTGATCAGAGGCGACGTATTCGGAGAGCATGTCGCCAAGAGTGCGGTTAAATCTTTCCGTCAAACCATTAGTATGAGGATGGTAGGCAGTGGTGGTGCGATGAACGATGCGACATTCAGCCAGGAGAGTGTTTTGCGACTTCGGAGAGGTACACGTCCTCTATCGTTCAAACGTTCGCGAGGTGCGCCGTGACGGAGAACAAAGTTTTGCGGGAGGAAAGATGCTATGTCACGAGCTGTGGCAGTAGGCAGAGCGGCTGTTTCCGCGTGTCGCGTCAAGTGGTTGATGGCGACGACTATTCAGCGGTTTCCGGAAGCCGTGCTCGGAAGGGGTCCACACAGGTCTATGCCAATGCAATCGAAGGGCCTTTGCAGGGCATGGGGTTGGCTGGCGTGGACCAGATGCATGCTGAGCAGGGACCTTGCAGGGCACGATCGAATGTACTTGCACACAATGGTGTACATGCCACACCAATAAATGCTGGAACTGGGCCGGGTGTACGTCTTGAAGACACCCGCATGTGAACACTGTAGAGCAGTGTTGAAGGCAGAATATATTTCACCACGAAGATGTCGAGGTATGACGACCAACCACTCGCGGACGTCAGAGACGTCATTCCGGCGATAGAGAAGGCCATTCCGCACTTGGAAACGAGAAGCTTGACGGCGCAAAGCTCGAGAAGGTGGAGGAAGAGCCGACGAGCTTGAAAGGAAGTGGATATGAGTGCTAACCTAGGCATCCTTGCGTTGCTCCGAAGCCATGTCGCAGTCTGCTGGGAACGAAGGTACTTCTTCTGCAGCAGACAGGCAGGCATCGCTTTAGGTTGACACGGGCGAACGGGAAAGCGCGTCGGCATCGGTGTGGCGTCGGCCAGAAGTGCAGACAACGCGCACATCGAAGTCTTGCAACCGCAAAGCCCAGCGAGCTAACCGACCTGAGCACTATAAAATCATTTACACCCTTAAAAAGTGACAAAGGGTGTAAATGTGTCTATACCTCACACACTTAAGGTGTGATTATATAAATTATATAATGATTATATAGGGTGAGTGACAGACGCATTTACACCCTTTTTCAATTTTAAGGGTGTAAGTTATTTTACAGTGCACGGGGACCTTCAACGTGGACGGCCAACAAAGCGCATGGTGGTCTGTAATTAGGTCGAAAGGGCGGCCATAGAGGTAGGGTCGAAATTTAACAGGTGGCCAGATTATGGCCAAACATTCCTTCTCTGTGAGGGAATAATTTGTATCTGCTTAATTTTGGACAGGGTGCGGTTGCATATGCAACGATCGACGTACTCGCAGAATCCAGATTTGCACTGAGCGAGCAGAGAGCCGAGTCCAACGCTGCCGGCGTTGGTGTGTACTTCGGTCGGAGCTGTAGGGTCGAAGTGACGCAGTATCGGCGGCGAGGTTAGTAGACGACGCAACTCTTGGAAGGCATCGTTACGAGCGGGCGACCAGGCGTAATTGTGGAAGTCGTTCCGTAGAAGTTGATTCAAGGGAGCGGTGAAGAACGCAAAATTCTGAATGAAGCGGCAAAATTAGAAACAGAGGCCAAGGAAGCTGCGAAGTTCTTTTATGGAGCAAGGTTTGGGAAATTCAGCAACTGCACGGAGCTTGGCACACGTTGAGTTGAAGGTTGAGTTGAAGGTATGCGTCAGTTAGGCATTGTAACACTACAGAGATGGGTGGGAAAATTGGCCGAACATACGTACACTCGTGAGCAAAAGTATACAGACCACAGGGTCGCCAACAAAACTAAATTTCTTTGTAATTGACATGCATAAACTGAAATTGACGAGTACACTGAAACGTTCACAATGTCAAGTTTGGACTGCAGTCCTCAATTTCAAGATGTATTCACAGGCAGAGGAAAAAATCGGTTTTATCGCGCAATCCCTGGTCCGTATACTTTTGCTCACGGGTGTACATACATACATACATACATACATACATACATACATACATACATACATACATACATACATACATACATACATACATACATAAGTACATACCGGGTGTACCACGTAACTTGAGCCAAACTAAAATTATGCAAATGCCACGTTGCTGGATAGCACCAGGGTAATGTCGTTTGCCGTCGCTTGGAGATATTCAGATTGGTATTCTTTGCATTCCGCCTTGTTACATAATTAGTCTTAATTAGTTAGTCAACGTCTCAAACATAACTATATGAAAATGAGAAATTGATGAGAAAATTGCAGAGCAAAATAAGAACTGCCGATACAGCTTTCTGTTGCTCAATGGATGCTGCATAAGAGTGTTTTTCCAAGCCTGAGAGAAGCCCGCGAATACACGAAAACTGTCTGGAGTGGCTAGTCATGCAGCAATTTTCCGTGCGCCTTCCACGAAGCCGTGGGAGATGCATCAGCGCGGGGCCCATAATATTGTATTTCAATGAATGCATATGGCAGGCACGTCGCCATAAAAGCCAATGAGGAGGCTGATGGACTCGCCGGAAAGGTTCCTGAACGAAGGAAACCACTTTGCGATCCACTTGTGTCTACCCGCTGTTCGGGGGTGTGTGATTCAACGGTGACAGGGCGAAGCGATCATTGTTATATAAAACTGATCCGTGCACACGTGCAATTCAACAGAACAGCAGATCTTAGGCGACACTTACAGACATCCATTCGCAGTTTTCGACTGGCAGGGGCATACGCATACAAACAGTTTTAAAGCGAAGCTTTCTTTGGGAACGCTCTCGGACTTTCCTCACCGTGACTAGGGGCTGCTGTCTGGCCGAATAGCTCATACCTAACGAAAAATTGAATTACGCGTGCCCGATGACGAGACGGAACATCGAGCACAGCAGCCCGATGCTCTAACCATGAGGCTACAATCGCACGTAAACTTCGACCATGCCAACGTCAACTACAGCTTTGCGAAGTGATCGCGTGTATTGCACTGCTCAGTGCAATACGTAATTACTTGTACTGATGTCAGCAAGTGATCTGCAACTGAGGGCAAATATATTCTTGAAATGCTTTTTTTTTTTTTTTTAGTGGACGCAGAGTTAGTGGACACATTTGTGATAAATATAGTCCTCTACGTTTAGGTGTATACTGACGCGGTTATGCTCTGCACTGCGGACGGTACCTGAACGGAGGTGTCGTGTTTGGGCCTGCCATCTATTTATTACGTCAAAGACTCTTGCGTATACTTATGAATGAGTATCGGCTGTGAAGTGCATGTATTATTCGGTTGGTAGGCTGGACAGACGTCGAGTGAACTCTCTGTTGCGGCGTTGTTACCTTCGTTAGTTTCACTGTCAGTTTTTTTTCCAATTGGTGTATTTATTTAGGTATCTTCATTTATTCCTTCAGACTTTGCTGTATAACACAGAGAGATGGAGTAGCCGAGGTACCGATTATCTCAATCTACCCACAGCAACAAAATCTGTTCTTGTTGTTGATCTTGTTATTTATCCTCAAACATGGCAAGTACCCACAACGAGGAGCGTGCCTATAGAACCTCGCGGTATATAAATACGCGAAAATTAAAAAAAAAAGAATGAGACTGAAGGAGGATAGCAAAGGATAACCGGAAAATGAATAGACAATTAAAAATATTTAAGAGAAAGGGAAGTTTTACGGAATAATTCAGGTCCTAAATAATTAGGAAGAAATATAATGGCGACACTAAAGAAAAAAAGAAAATAACCTGGTAAACAGTTTCGTAACATGCAACCAAATCAGTGTCGTGATAAAATGGGTGGAGATGGTGTCAGAATAATAACTGTTGGGCTTATAGATTTTTGTTTGCAGCTTATGATTCATCTCTGCTTATGGGTGTGCGCATATGTAAAAGCAGAAGAATGAAGCAGAATTTTCGAGCGTTTGCTTGCATTATTTTTTGCCAACACATTCGAGCTTTTTTACATTTTCCCTCTAGCTGAAATAAATTATTTAGATGCACCGTTTCTGTCGCTCTGGTTTTAGCCGCGCGTCTTGTATAGCGGGTATCAAACGCGTGTCGAACTTGACCTGTCACTATCATCAGCTTGATACGAGGGCCCTGATCGCCAGCTCGCTGTTGTGTTCTGCCTGGCATACTTGAATGTGAGTATACTCCTTTTGTTCATGGCTTACAGGCTGGTGCGTCTAGGCGCTGACCGTCTCTCCTCGAATATACAATCTACACGATGAGCTAACCTAAGTACATGCTCTATTGTCGCTTAGTCGGGACGCAGAACCGGTCATCATGCAAACGAAAAAAAAAAAAAAGAAGGAGCGACGCAGCCTGGACGAATATAGCGTTCTACCAGCGGGCAACACTCTGGGATAGAATTTATTAAGCATAAGGCACAATTCACAAAGCTCTTCGTTCGTAAGTGGTCGGCTGATCACCTTCGATAATCGTATGCCAGCATAAAAATCGGGTCGAATTTTCTCTTACGAGTGATTCTAGCGTTCGTAAGTGTTCTTTGCCATTGGGCGGTCACCTTCGCTGATAGTATATCCTGCATCAGGATTGGCTAGAATTTTCTCTTGCGAACAATTCTAGCGTAAGAGCTGTTTTTTTTTTTTTTTTTAATTTGGGCCCTACATGGTTATACCCCTATCCGCTATATTCTGAAACAAGCAAAAGTGGGGTCCGTGTCAAATGTTTACGGTCTACGGGAGCTGAGAAAAGACGGGCCGAAATCAGAAAGCTACTCCTTAGTGGGCGTATTTTGCTATTGGCTAGTCATCTTCGCTAACAATATGTCCAGCGTCAGGGCTGGCTGGAATTTGCTCTTAAGAACAGTTCTAGCTTAAGAGCTTTTTGTCAATACGGGCCCTGAATATCTATGCAACCCGGGTATTCAGCCCCACATTGCAAGCCTCACCCGCCGTGGTTGCTCAGTGGCTATGGTGTTGGGCTGCTGAGCACGAGTTCGCGGGATCGAATCCCGGCCACGGTGGCCGGATTTCGATGCGGGCGAAATGCGAAAACACCCGTGTACTTAGATTTAGGTGCACGTTAAAGATCCCCAGGTGATCGAAATTTCCGGAGTCCACCGCTACGGCGTGCCTTATAATCAGAAAGTGGTTTTGGCACGTAAAACCCCATAATTTAATTTCTTATTTGCAAGCCTGCACCCTAAACAGCACGTATGTAGGGTGTTCCAACTATCGTGAGCTATTATCATCATCATAATTTATTTACCGTTAAGGGACCCTAGTAGGGCATTACACAGGGAGGGGGGGGGGCAATCATCCGTAATAAACAAAGGTCATTTCTACAATGAAAACATATCGTCTCTAATTCAAAGAAATTCACGGCGCAACCTAGACGAGGACAAAGAACACAAACACAGGATGGGCGCCAAACTTCCAACTGAGTTTACTCAGAACGAGAAATCTCTTATACCCAGAATTATGGCCCAGAAACTAGCTCAAACCAAGGTTCTGCTCGACCATGACTCTCTCTTTAAAGCGAAGCCTTCAGTGTGGATGAAACCAACTGGAAGCTTCCTGCAGAAGCTTCCAGTTTATTTTCTCTCTTTAATAATATAGCAATTTAGGTACAATTAACCAGAAAAAAACATTTAATTAACTTTATGACCAAAATATTAATTCTAGGTTTGTAGCGCTCATTTGAAAACATAATTTTAAGTCGTTTGCTTTGCGTTATCGTTCGCGTAGCTATTTCTTTCTCGTGCTTAAAACAAAGCGGCTAGAGCTACGCAGACGGTTAAACGTCGCAAGCAACTGAAAGTTATGTTCTCAAATGAGCTCTACAAACCTTGCGTTGGCACTCTTGCCATAAACTTAATAATTAAATGTTTGTTAATTAATCGAAACTAATTACGTTATTAATAAGGGCATAGAATATACTGGAGGCTCTCCTCCAAGAGGTTGCTAACAAGATAAAGTAGACTTTATCCGGACTGAATGCATCGCTTTTAATTGTTCCATACATGGTCCATTTTAGGTACACTTGATCCATGCGAATAACATTGTGTCACGGTTTTGCTGTCTCCGGTCACAAACTGCTCGGAAAGTGACCGCTTTCTCGGATCCTGCAAACCGTAATCTTTTGACGCCGACTGTGATTGATGTATACTTACTATAACATAGCAATCTACTGTTCATCTGCTCCCGCGCCAAAATTTTTAATTGAAGCGCCAAGGTTGATGTTTATTTTTCTTTGCGCTCATGACAGTTCCGGTTTGTTGGAAGAATGTCTCGTGCTTCGCTGTAACATTCCATGGGAAAAAAGAAAAGTCGCAGGGAGATTAATGTTACAGCGCGTGTGTGTTCTCTGCGTCTTTGTCCTGAAACGAAAACAGCAAAATGTCTTTTTTCCCTCTCTCTCTCTCTCTGATGACGTTGCATACTGAGAGACATTGCAGATGACGGAATTTTCAGAGCTGCTGAGAAAAAAAGATAACTGATCATTTTGTCAGTGACAAGTCAAGAATGCAGCGGCTGTAAGTTCCCTTTAAAGGGAACGCGTGGTGGGTGAATGACCTCGTCTTAGTTCTCTCTCTCTCTCTCTTCATCCTGATCCTTTGTGTCGATGTCCTTGCCTTCGACTTGCTTGTAATGACACTAATGATCTTGCTGGGGAAGCTTTTTGTTTGTCCATCACCCTTCTGATCGATACCCGTATCTGTGAAGGGATCAGGTGGGTCTTTCGCGGTGCACCTTCTCGGGGATGCCTGACCCCCGCCATTTTTGGATCTGTCTCTCCTGTGACCCCCTTCTTCGCTAGCCACTATATAGGCGATTAGCGCCAGTGAACGTTCTTTCTGGACTATTCAGACACACTTGTTCACGTTGGTGCCTATTCGCTTTCGGTACTCCAGGTTAATTTAAAGAATGTCTTTACAAAATGTCGCCCTTATAAATTGAAGTAAATATTCGAATCTCAAAGAGCAGTCACGTAGTTCTGGTGCGTTTTTTTTTTTTTTGCGTGACATTGACGTATCTCTATCACTGTGTTCAATGTTCCCGCTGTGAATGTGTCTCTCTAAGTTCTGCCTCTCAGAACACGCTTCATGCGTGATTACATCGTGGGAACCTGGCACACTAAAAGCGTGCAGATGCATTGTTCCGCGCATTTCCATATTGATAATGACAAATTCACAATTGCAGTCATCGAATTTAAGGAAAAGGAAACTCCCGTGGCAACAGGACCATGCTTCGCTTCCTGGCTGTGTCCCTGCTTGTGCTCTTCTACTCTGTACCAATGCAGTGCGCTACAAGTACAACGTAAGCAATACGTATTTTCATTAGCCGCTTGTTCAAATAATAGTCTGGACACAAGCATGAGGAGCAGATTATAACCATGAGGCATAGTAGAAACGAAATGTTTAAAACATTAATGTAAATTTTTAGTGATAATTAAATTTACAATAAAGTTCGTAACTGTCAATAAAGGAGAAACAAAGTACGTAGAAGAAAAGCCAGCTTTGCCTCCGGTGGAAGCCGCATCCATATCCTCCATATAGCCGCTGCCGTTGCGCTACCAATCTCTGTAAGTTCGCTACCTGCAAAGACGCGCAGGTCTCCAAAAAAATTCGTCCACGGACAACATTCTGATCTCGAGCACACAGTGCCTGTTAGTCAGACGCAACTAGGGTAACGCAGTGTTGCCGCAGCATGAAGCACGTGAAACGGGTCGTGTCCTCTGAGATCGAAACGGCACACTCCTTGGAGGTCACGAACGAGTTCGCTGCTGCATTATACGCCAGGGTTTGGAGACAGTTTACAGCATGCCAGAAGTAGTTAACACTGGGTCACCTATCGCTCTTACTGCGTCGCGCATATTGGATATGTTTTTTTTTTCGTCGATATTTTGAGTCCTTCAAATCCGGATAAATTTCCACAGCTGCTGTACTGAATATTTAAGTGGCTTTAAGAACAATACCTTGCCCGTCACTTGTGCTTCGCTGGGCTCGCTGTGTCGATGTCCAAGGTTCTTATTTTGAAGAACAGTAGGTGTACTGAAAGATTTTGTCAAATAAAGTGTGCTTTCTATACTCAGTCTCCTTATTTTCCGGACAGAACCTGTAGCTTAAAAAAAAAAAGATTAGACAGTTAAAGAATACCCCTGAGAGAGAGCACATAGTTTTACTGCCTGTAGTAGAAACTCGCGTAGCCGGACGTCAATGGCATGAGGAATCACAGTCAATAGCTAGCTAATTAACAAACCTATATGAATAAACGTTAACTAACTACTTTCGAGAACATGTAGCTGATGTTGCGCGTGCTGATTGATCAATTGAAGCCGGTGATTTCTCAAGGCAAGTTCACTTAGAACGAATCTTGAAACTAGCACCACTTTGGAAATGAGCGCTGTAAAACGTGCGGCAAAATGTACTGTCACTCCACCTATTTGTTTTTTTTTAACGAAACGTCTTCTTCAGTAGTGCCGCACAAGTTTAACTGAAGCTCTAGTGTATTTCGCCGCACAATTTGAGAACGGCCTATCTACAAACTGGCATCTGCCTCAGAATTTCTCGTAAGTGCATGTATACCTAGCGACCTCACTAATACCAACTCGCACATTGCAGTTATCACCGTGCAAAGATTATTTAAAAGATAATAAGTTAGTTTTTGTTAATTACTTATTTGCATTTCTATTTCTCGTTGAAGTAATGCTCGCTTACTTCGAGTATTCTACCAGACGGAACAGATGGGATTGTAAAGGACACACGTAATTGTAAGAGACACGCAATGAGACAGTACCGAGACGATACATTTATGAATAGCAATAAACATGTAGCCACGCACTGAAGCTGATTCAATAAGTAAGCGACAGCACGTAAACTTCTAAAGCGCTTAAGTTAATCTGGACGGTTCGCATGCATTAGGAAAATCCTAGCTCATTTGTCTGTCTTTCGTTCATCGTTCTGAGCAGCTCTCAGGCCTGCGAAACAAAGCTCTGCACCGAGGACTGCGCAGAGCGCCACGGATACCCGATAAACGTCACCGTGGTCGGGGCATGCGAGAACGACACGTGCCGGTGCAATTTCTACAATTGTGAGTGCCCGAAATGTTGCGCATGGTGGCCATCGTATTGTTCTGCCACCGAACTTGTATTCGCAATGGTTTACCAACGCACCAAGTGGGGCTCACATAACGACTCTTTGTCTCAGCACAGTTTGCTGAGGACGGACTTTAGTTTTCTGCGCAAGGATGCTTTCAGGTTAAGGCAAGTTCAGTGACAACTTGCCATAGAGCAGCGCAGACCAAGGGTCGAATTAACAGAGCTTTCCATTTCGCAAGAGCTGTTTACAATTGTCTGACCACCTTTGCTAATTATATGCCCAATATCACAATTAGTTCTAGCGCAAGAACATTTTAGCGAGTACGGCATTAGGTCTTTAGTCGCCCTCAAACTTGCACTGTATGCCTCTGTGGCCAGGTGGTCAGCATATGGAGACATGTAAGCTATAGTTGCGTACACGATAGCTAAGCCAAGTAAGAGATTTTTCATCCGAAAGACGCGAAAGATTGTTCGATGTTATTTATATGGTGCATCTGCGAACAGGGGTCCACGCACGTGCCTCGTTCATACTTTCTTAAATGGTGATGATTGGCTTACTTGTGCCTGGTACAGTTAGTCACACCCACGTGAAGCCAACAGAATAAGAGGTTGTGAACAGAAGAACAGTAGGTTGCGTGACTAACGAAAATGGAGCCCGTCGGTTACTCTCCTCATAACACAGTGAGATGCCGACGGTTCTTCACGTTATCCTAAAATTTTGAGCAGCGGAGGCAAAAGTAATTAAATAAACTTGAGGAGGTTCCCGTCTCGCTCTGCGTTGGCCGACGTCCGCAGCGGCCAAGAGCCGTCTTACCTGTGCCTGAGCTGCTGCTGTTTTCTGTTCGGCAGCAGCCGGACAGTTGGGTGATCATCCCTGCACAAGGCGCGGATTACGCAACGTCCGTTCATCGCTAAACACGTGACGCACAATTAAAGAAAAGTGCATATTCAACGCACATACCGGATTCTGTGTGAAGCGAACCTTATGAACATTGTGCATAAGTTTATCGGTGTTCGCGCTTTCTCCGTTTCCTTTCTTCGCGTTCAGGTATATATATATATATATATATATATATATATATATATATATATCACAATAGGCTAACAAACAAGGACACAAAGGACAACACAGGGGAAATTACTTCTACTTAAGTAATGATTGAATTAAAGAAATGATAAATTACTGGAAGTGAAAGTGGATGAAAATGCAACTTGCCGTAGGGGGGGAACCATCCCACTTCTCCGCATTACGCGTGCGATGATCTACTAATTGACCGACCGCGGCGCCGTTTTCCCATCCACTTTCTGGGGTATTCATATGTTACTGCGAGAACTAACCCGGGAGTGTTAGCCAGCGCCACCACTCACAAACCTTGGCGGCGGATGTGGAACATCCTTTCTGCCGCAGGCGTCACGAGTACGTGATCGTTTTCGGTGATAGCAACTGGTCAATAAACCCACACGTGCTACCTGAAGACCCGCCGTGGTTGCTCAGTGGCTATGGTGCTAGGGGCTGCTGAGCACGATGTCGCGGGATCGAATCCCGGCCATGGCGGCCGCATTTCGATGGGGGCGAAATGAGAAAACACCAGTGTACTTAGATCTAGGTGCACGTTAAAGAACCCCAGGTGGTCGAAATTTCCGGAGTCCTCCACTACGGCGTGCCTCATAATCAGAAAGTGGTTTTCGCACGTAAAACCCCATAATTTTTTTTTGCTAACTGAAGGCATCAATGTTGCCGGATTCGAGACCCTCGTTATGTAATGAACGATAAGAAAGGGGTTAACCGAGCGGCCCGATTTTTTAATAATATCATTAGAGGCCAACAACAAACAAAGACACTGAGGACAACACCGGGAAAATTACTTGTACTTAATAATTGCATATATATATATATATATATATATATATATATATATACACATATATATATGTTTTGACACTGACATTCTTTATGCGAACGCATTAAAAAGCTTCGCTTCACAAAAAGAACAAAGAAGCGATGATTACGATACTCCCTATGCAGATTTTGAGTGCAGCTGCTCAGGTGTCTTGAATTAGCGATATATTGTGACAAAGAATTTGATTCTGAACGGCAGCGTGCTCTCGGCGGCGGCGTTGAGCCTGTGCTCGGGCAGCTCGATCGTTCTGCAGCATCGGCAGCCGAAGCATTTCCACCGGTTGCGTCGCTCATTGCTCAGAAAGAAAGCGCAAACAGGGGAACGCGTGGCTCGCGCGGAGCGCATCCTCTAACGGCGGCGAAGCCACAGGTGAAGTAGCGCATGCGCACTGGGTCCAAAGCCCACGCCAGCGATTTGTTTCCGCGCTGACCGCACGCCTGGTCACCGCCGGCACTCCGCTTTCCTCACCCTTTCGCCATACCCTCCGCCGCTTTCCGCCTCATGGTTACGCTGCACCCTCCTCTCCGGTTTTCTCCTTGCGCCTCTTCACTCTCGCCGCTTTTTTCATCCTTCGCTGCACGACGCGTTCGCTCTCAGCTTTCACTGTGCTCGTTCGCTCGGACAAGTGACGCCGACGCTCGCCGCAGGAACGACCTCCAGAGCTGCGCTCTTTATTGTACTTGTAGGCCTTGCGCTATTCGTGTTCAAAGTCGCGACCGGTGCTCCTCCAGGTCAGCGTCGAACATGTACGAACCAATTGGAAACTGCCGAACAACCGTCGAGCAGTACAGTAGCTATGTAAGCTGGTCGCTTCATATAGATAACGGAATATGTCTAGCATTAAGATTGACTAGATTTTCTCTTACGAACAATTCTAGCGTGAGGGCTTCTTTGTGAATACGGGCCAAGTGCTGCCGCGGTGGGCGCAGAGCCCACAACCTCCGCATGGCCTGTGTGGTGCCTGGACATAAAGGCTCAAACACAGCATGTTACGTTTGCCAAACAATTCGCGAGAGCTCTGCTATAGGTCTGGCTCACCAACCCTGAATCCGTATTCAACAACAACAACAACAACAACAACAACAACAACAACAACAACAACAACAACAACAACAAGACTTGCGTTGCAGAACTGCCACCGTAAGAGCATGTGCCAGCCAATTGTGATGACCGAGATTTCAGCACCGGTCTTGAGTCAGAATACTAATGAACTTTTATCCCGTAGTATGCCGTGCTCCTGCAGTTGTAACGGATGACAAATTCACGTGGATGTCTTTTGCAACCCGGCTGTGCAGAAATCTTAACGCTCTCACTCCGTATGACGCTGCGCTGCTGAGTAACTTACGTGACTCAGGGATCGTAACAGTCGCTAATAAGACGACGTGGCCACATGCCGCGTGAGTCATACAACCCGCACGTGCTAATAATTGACCGCACGAGCGCGCATGCGACGCAAAACCTAGCCGTATACATGTCTGAATGGTGCGATGACCTCCTCCTGTGCAGACTGCGAAGAAAAAACGTGCGCTGACGTCTGTTTCAAGGACTATGGTCACAAGAAAAACTTGACGTCGTTATGCAAACGCAGGATGTGCTACTGCTACTGGCATAAGCGTAAGTCGTGTCCAATTTGCATCATTTCTGTTCTCCTTCAGGCCTGATTCACACAGCTGTCAAACGCCCCGTCATTGTCAAGGCATCAGCGTCCGTCAAAAGACGGCACTTTCCCGCTGGTTTCTCCTAAACGAAAATGGGACGCCGTTGCCGTTGGCCGATACTTTTAACGACTCCACGTCGCAGAAAATCCGTCGGGCGTCCTGTGAGCGAAAATTGCCGCAAATATTCTATACGGCACTTAAGTTCTTCTTCTATCACTAAGGCTGCTCATATCTTGTCTTACATTCTTTACAAAGTTCTTCCTCGGAATTTTGAGAATGACAGCCCACAAAGAAATGTCATGGAACAAAACACCGACAGAGCACGCCTTTTATGTTAAATCTTCTCCGGCTGAAATATTAGAAGTGCGAAACAATACCAGAAGATGTTCCCACGCAAGAGGCCGCGTTTCCACCAGAAAGCTATAGCCTTCGTGCATAGCGTTCGCCGCCAGCATTTCCCAGTAAACATTACGGTTACATAAGCTGCAGTGGCCGGGAAGCGTGTGTGTGTGTGTGTGTGTGTGTGTGTGTGTGAGAGAGAGAGAGAGAGAGAGAAAGAGAGATAGAGAGAGAGAGATTCAAAGTCCTTGCTGGGGTCAAGGGAGGAGGGGGGCCGGGAGACCAGCACCACCGGAGCCTCCCTTCCTCAGGCGGCGGCCAGACCTTGAGTCTTGGCGGCGTCATCGCCCAGCCGGACAACCCAGATTTCATCCTCCAGGCATTCACTGAGCAGCATGGACTCCCACTGCTCGGGCGCGGTGATTCTGAATGTAGGATTGGTGCTGCGTTTGATGGTGTGTGGTGCTGCGGGGCATGTCCATATAATGTCGTCGAGGTCTGCGCGTGGCATGTTTTGCAGCTCGGTGTGAAGGCATTGGGGTAGACGTGACGATACAGGGATGGTGTAGGAAAGGTGCGTGTCTGTAAGAGTCGCCACGTGGTCAATTGATGCTTGTTGAGAGACTTGTCGGGAGGGGGGTATTTGAGGCGGCTTTTGCGGTAGTACGTGAGGATCTCGCCACAGGTGATCAATCGCTCGCGCACGTGGCTGAGAAGCAGTCAGGGATCTTTGAATACTATCGTGTTCCACTCTTAAAGGCGAAGCTTGAGCGTCCTCCAACTTTTTTGAAGAAAAACCGGCGAGGAAGCGCTGTCTCGTCAAGTACACCGGTGCCTTGACGGTGACCGGATGGCCGTGTGAATTAGGGGGTCTTATACGTGTATGGATGGGAGAGCCACTGTGCACACATGTGTCCTGCTCGACGGGAAACACGTGGCATAAGTCGTCGCATTTAATGCAGTAGAATATAAGCAGCCTTTCCTCCCTGTACTACTGTCATTAATACTATGACGTACGCTTAAACTTTGCTATCTCTTATGTAAATAGTCGCTTCGAATACATAGCGTGATTTGGTGTAGCATTGGACACCTAAGGACCCACGCTAAGTCGTTATTAGGTTTCGTGCTTGACGACTTTTTCCTGTATTATCGGCATACAATCAAGGTAAACAATATTGCTCCTCTTTTCTATCCTGTATTTCGAATGACTCTCAGCGCATTTCGCATGATCGGTGTACAGGGCCGTCCACTGTCAGGGCTATAGCGCCCCTTTACCACTTGAGCCAGCATAACGTTTATAATGCTTTAGGCAGCAGAACATTTATTCCGCTTTCTGCGACACAACTGGCCGATATGACGCTTTGTGTGTTCACAGCAGATTAGTCTGCAGAGCTTCATATGAAATATAAGTTCCTATCGGTACTGGAATACTAGTGAGGTGCTTCCCCTAGCAGTGGACGACCCTGTACATCACGAAACGCGAGATTACCTACGGCTGTGGCTTGCACATTTGCACCTGTATAGCAAAATTTATCTTGTTAAAGTCAGAAAGAGTTGTATGGAGTAATGATAAAGACAGCTTCATTTTATAGCAATAGATGTTACGGAATCTTCCGCGGTTAAAGTCGACGTACAACGTTCAACTTAAACGATACCAGCTGCAGGTCGAAAAAAAAAAATGGCGATTTAGCGGTGAATGCGAGAGAAATGCGTTGGCATTACGTTCGCACTTCTTTGAGATTCTGGATCCATGATTTAATCCGTGTTTACCACATTGATAAGTGTTGTTCGCGAACTCACTCGACACACTTTCTGCCTCCTCTAGGAGCGAAGTTGAACTGACGGTGGTCTGGAGCAGACCAACATCAGTTGCACAATATACAGGGTGTTTCAGCGAACACTTTCAAACATTTTTAAAGGTTGTCTGTGGCAGATATCACAATTCTAGTTCATGAGCCGGTCTACTAGAAGCGGCGGACACTACTTCCACAAAAAAATTGAAATGCAAAATAGACTAATTAACAAGAATTCACTAATTAACTTTTTAGCTAATTATCTTATGTCTCATATTGCAATTTACAAATTCTAGCAGTGGACTTCGCAAGGCGGATCCACTTGGAACGAATTCCCAATACGACACCAGTTTGCAGATAAATTGCCGAACTTTGCGGAGAAATACATTGGCGTTCCAGTAACTTGTGTGCTTCAGTGCATGAAACGACGTTTTGTTAACAAATTAACTGGAACGCCAATGCATTTCTCCGCAATGTTCGGCAGTTTATATCTCCAAACTGGTGTCATATTGAAAATTCGCTCCAAGTGGATCCGCCTTGCGAACTCCATGGCTAGAATTTGTAAATTGCAATATGGGCCATTGTGTAATTAGTGAAAAACTTAATTAGTGAATTTTATTAATTAGTCGATTTTGCGTCTCAATTTTTTTTGCAAGTATTGACCGCCACTTCGAGTAGACCAGCTCATGAACTAGAATTGTGATATCTGCCACAGGCAACTTTTAAATATTTTTGAAAGTGTTCGCTGAAACACCCTGTATATATATATATATATATATATATATATATATAGAGTTTCCGACAAAGTATATGAAATGCTACTCCCTTCTTGACTTGAGCGCTAATGAGGAGTTCAGGCTACAAAATAACGAACAAATTATAAGAACACGTAGCAAGATAATTGGTGACTCGACTAAGGCCATCCGGATGGTGTTAGTACGATCCACAAATCTTTTTCCATCACGCATATGGACGTAATCCTCGCAGCTGCTTAGAGAGGTGAAGTGCACCGACACGTACCGTTGCATAGAGCTTACCCCGATAAGGATTGCTGTATGTCTCGTGACCTCTGCAGGAGTAATTATAGCAAACCTTTACATGGTTACACAAGCAATGCACCCTAATAGCTTTTGTAATGAAGTGTGGTTCGACAACGCGCGTAACGATTAACATTCCGGAAGGCTTAATAACACGTACTTTGCGTCTGCGATGGCTACAACCCTTAGAGATCAACCTTGAATGCGTCATAGTGATTTGTGTGTCCAGATTCAGCCTACTGGACGGAATTAACAGTTGATCTGAACTTGACATTTGACGAAGTTTGCTTTTCAAAGAACTAGTCAGAGATCTAGCTTTGTAGCAGTACGCTGCACAGTCTACTGGGCGACCTATGTTCGCTGCGAGAAGTCACGCTTCACTTTTCGGTAGCCGCATTTTTAATGCGGCGAGCGGATACAGCATGTTGCCGTGGAAACGACGACCAAACAAATTATTGTAAATGCTGAATAAAGGAGGCAGCGACGGTTTGCTTGGCGAGAGTGCGCCGAAGATTATAAGGTCTTTATTTTTAAACATCGTCTCATTCGAGGCCTCAGGTTTCACTAAAAGCGTGAGAACAGTTAAATAACTAATATATATTTCTTAACATTTTAACTAATTACCTTTGACGAGCATCTTGTAATTGCAAACTTGAAGTCGGTAGGTGCTCAAGGAAGGTCCACTGAATAGCGATCCTTAGGTCAGCAGCAGTTACGAGATATTCCTCCCCAGATTTGAGGAGAAATGCATTGGCGTTCGATTAATCAATTTTCCCCAATACTTTCGCTGCGCACTGTGGGAGAAAGCTTTGTGGAGCATAAATATCTTTCATGACAGATATTGAGAACGACTGTCTTGAATGTGACGCTGGTATTATGTTTCTCATTTATTTATGTTACCCTCAGGGTACAGAGTGCGTTTCAGAGGGTAAGGACAATTCACAACAATAAAGAAAGAATACAAAGCACATTTCATACAAGAATATAGAACAATAGAGGAAACATATTAAAAATGCTAACAATTTTTTTACAGCATAATAAAACAATTGATGAACAATAATATTACGCGGAGACCAAAACAGGATACGAAAGTCAGTTAATGGACAAAACACAAAAGTGGTAATTAGGTAATTAGCGTTGTAAGGACCTTGCTATATTGAATGGAATTAGTGATGCTTGTCAGTGACGCGGATAGGGAATTCCATTCTTTGCAAGCTCTTGGAAAATGTCATCGTGCACATGTTACTGTGTTGCAATGGGGCACTGAGACCTTTTGTTGCTGATTACGGCGATGAGGAATGAAGGGTGCTGGTTGAATCTATCGGGGGCAAAGATTAGCGTTTAGGTAGAAAATCTTATGGAACAGATAAATGCGGGTGTGCTTTCGGTTAGTGGATGAAGTTAAGTGTATATATGCCTGAATGCACTGACAGACTTCAATTCAGCAAATACAATTTACTACTTATAGAGGAGATAATTAACAAATACTAATTAGTAAATATTAGATAACTTTATAACATAATCGGCGAACATCTCGCGTTTACCGATGTCCGCTAGGCCGATAATAGTTCACCGCCGGAGAAAAGACAGTTATCTCCACTGCACCACGGTATCTTAAAAAAAAGAAAATATTGTCCGCCCTTCCACTACTGTGAAGAGGGGTGCAAGCGAAGCTCAAGATCTGCGGCTCTTCGTTGTCGTAACGCCTCGGCTTCGCGCTCCCTCACGGCGAGGTATAGGCACGTCGACGACGAGTCCTTTCTCGAGCGAGTTCCCGGCGACGTTCATGAAACGTCGCCTGTTCTTCGGCCGAACGCACGACGCGCGGCCCGCTCCCGCGGCCATTCCTTCGACGCAGCCTGCTCTTCGGCAGAACGCAGCCTGTTCGGCGTTCCTTCAACGCAGCCTGCTCTTCGGCAGAACGAACCAAACGCGGCCTCCCCGTCTGACTGTCGAGCCAGAAATGGCGGGCGCGAGGCGAGCGAATACGTGAATACGCCCTTTCCCTCCTCCGGAGGGAGGGGACGCCTGTGATTGGCTCGCGCCTTGCGCTGCGTCTACTTCTTCATGCATATAAAACCCCACTTTAAAGGGCGCGTATGATGGACCGATAGTGGTTGAATGGTGATCTCGCAACGCGGAGGGCTGTGGTTGCAGCCCGGCAAGCAATTTTTATTTTCGCGCGGCTTGAGTTTTTTCGTACGGCAACACCGACGCCGACACCAGTGAGGCATTACAAACTTCCATTGAAAAAAAAATGCGGCTTTTCTTTTTTGAAGGAAGTGGCAAAATATCGGCTTCGTTAAACTTTATGGGTTGCTGTGACTTCGTTAGCGTACTGGCACGCATTTCGAAAGAAAAAGAAATGATCCCAGAATCGTTCCGAGGTGCCTTAACGTTCCTGCTATATAAACAGTCTCCATAATTTCAGAAGCATCTCTATAGTGGACTATCCTATAGCAGGTTTCATCTAACGTTCGTGACAAAATCAGCAATTTTTTTACTCTATGGGAACAATGGTACCACTCAGATTTTATTCCTCTGAGTGTGTTTAAAAATATACTGACGTATTTTATTTGTTCTTTACATTAGAGCACCGTAAAATATTATGGTGCAGTTTAACCCCTTTTGTTCTCATTAATTAATTAATTTATTCATCTTTTCGTTTTTTGTCGGCGCTTGCAGAATGCGTGCAACCTGAATGTGTGCCCTTGTGCGACGAGCGACACCCGGACAAGGAAGTCATCGACGTGTACTGCAAGAATGACTTCTGTGTCTGCAAGTGGCGCGAAGGTAACGCCAGAAAGGGCCCTGGTCGTTCTTCACGAGTGCGAAACAGCTAAAACGCCGGCGGTATCGAAAAAAGAACAAAAATCACCCTGTTTGTGCACTGTGTGGCAGCGGTCTGAAGGGGCGATAGCACAGAAGGTCATGTAGGCAGAGCCACTGCTAAACCTACTCTGATCACCGCGTTGAATGAGTCGTTAGAGCGTAGCTCGCAAACGGGCTCCACTTGACCAGTTTTCAATGAAATGTTGTTGCCTTTCGAGAAGTCTGATTTATGTGTACTCAAATATCGCTCACATTCGGTGCTGTTGCACAATTTTAAGCCTTAATTAAAGCAGTAGACCTATACATATAGAGTCACGAAAGCGATTCACGTGAATATTTCATTACAGTCCTAGCGACTGCAATGACGTCCAGTGGATATTCGCTGGACATCCAAAGCCAAGACATGGATATCTCAGCGATGTGCTGACTACGTCCAGCGGATCGTCCCTCGCACAATCGTTTGGTCGCACTTTCTATGTCCCGTGGACATTCCTTGCATGTCCGCGAGGGACATCGGGGGTGACATGCTGCGTACATTGCGCGGATATGTCGGGACCTTTTGCGCAGTGTTTGCTACAAGGAATATACGTTCGCGGCACACGCTGTGTGACAGGTGCAACGGCCAGAGCATACGCACGCGCGCGGAAGTGCAGTGCACTCTTTTCTTCTAGGCGTTCCGCCTGGCAGAAGTGGCATACTGATCTAACCAAAGTTTTCAAAGTAAGTTACGCCAGAAAACACGAAATGTACGATGTGCACATGAGGTAACTCATGTGACGGATACGATAGCTTGGTATCTTAACTTGAACTGCAACTGCGCGAATTGGTTCATCGTCATGGTAAAGGCAGCGCAAAAAATAACGGCAACACAAGACAGAGATGTACACAGGACAGGCACTGAACTAACAACTGACTGTTTATTGCACACAGGGAGGAATAAATACAAACGGTCCGTCTGAGCGCACACCCTCAGGCTACTGGTGTTTGCCACATCTCTCGAGGAGGAGGATTTCACAATCGTGCAGGTTGATAGATGGGACGGAAATGCAATGGGCATGGTTTTCCTTTATGTGGAGAGCTTCGATGATATCACGTGCTTTTTTGATCCACGGGGCTGAAGATGACGTGTGTTCTTTTAAAAAATGGTTTGCAGCTACATTAACGACAATGTGCTGACAGACGTACGTGGTGAAGGTGTGCCCTTTAAATTTGAACTTATTAGAAAGCACGACTCTGTCAAGAGGAAAGTGAAACACAAAGCTTCAGGGAGGACAATTATTCACGTGTGGGCCGAAAAATGTCCCGAACATTGACAAAGAACATTCTCATCTGCAGATGCGACATCCCTTGAGCGTCCTTGGTAGGATATTCGAAATTGGACATGTGGCGGTTGCCCCATTGGTTCCCAAGCGGTGCGCGGATATATAGAGACGTGATCTAGATCTCACACGGACGAAGTGTTATTTACTGGATTATAGCGATATGTGGACACTTGCTCACTACTTAGAAGGCAGACAAATTTTATTTCTTCGTCATTGTTGGACTTCTTGTTCTATTCTTTTCATGAACATTTAGGGCGGACCAGAAACCCAAATTCTAGCGCTAAGAGAACCTTTTTAGCTTTCTCTCAGCGCATTCGCGCTCTTCGTTTCAGGAGCGACAAGAACCTTGAAGCCAGGCGCGGCTCCTGTGGGTGGCCTTGAAGTCGAGATGGAGCATCCGCTCCGCGGAAGTCACGCGATATTCGTCGATGTGGAGAGTCGCGAGGTCAAGAAAAAGTCGGCCACATCGTGACACGCACCCAGCACGGCTTTCACGCGCGATTCCAGACTCATCCGAGTGAACCAACATTACTTTCAATAATAATAATAAACGAGGCTTGCCCTTTCCCGGCGAGCCTCGTCACCGTGGACAACTGGCGCCTACTTCCAACGTTGGCCACTGTAGTTTCTGCGACGCTGGAACCTGGAAACTGGGCGCTCGAAAGGGAATCGAAGGCCACACCGTCATCGACTTCATCAGGCACACTGTGTATAAATCATCCCCGCCAGCCGCGCGCCCTCTGTGGGCTCGGTGGCTGTGCCACGACACGGTTTAACCCACTTCTGTTCACCATGCAGGTCAGTAACCAGTATCGCCTTCTCGCTAAAAAATCGAGCAATCGATGCCTTATTCAGCTACCGAGCCCTCAGTGCTGTGTTTGTATCATGTCTGATTGTATTAACATTGTTTGTTCTTTGCTACTTATGTTATCCGGAGACATTGAAACTAACCCAGGACCTCCCACCCTAAATGAAATACTCTTCCGGTCAAGCCCAGCTCATTGGTGACGTGCAGGGCGTAAAAAGCCAGCTCTCAAGCACCGATAAAACCATTTCCGAACTAGGCAAAAGAATCGACAGTTTAAAATCGCACTACCACGAGCTTCAAACGCTCCGAACGGAATTAGACACCGTTGCAACTACCACCTCCCAGACTGTTCGACAGGGCTCGGTATTGGAGACTCGGCTGGACGACATGGAAAACCGCTCCCGACGAAACAACTTGTTGTTTTACAGCATAGCGGACGACACGCCATCCGAGACCAACGCTCAGTCTGAGGAGCTAATCACTGCGTTTTGCAGGGACCATTTCAATGTATCCATTGAATGAAAGGAAATAGAGCGTGCCCACCGTCTTGGTCGCCACTTGCGAGACCGGTGCCGCCCCATAATAGTAAAATTGAACTCTTTTAAAACCAAGGAAACTGTTCTTGCCAATGGTCCTCAACTCAGAAATACAGACTTTAGCATTGGGGAAGATTTCTCGCCTCACGTTTGGAACGCACGGAAGCACCTTCTCGCCTTTGCTAAAGAAAAATCTGGTCCTTTTCTTTTACGATATAAAACATTATTTATGGGCTCCAAACGCTACGTATTCGACGATACAGCCGAAACTGTCGTAGAAAAATCATAGCTACCCCCTCCCCACCCCACATCATTAAATGGTTCCGTTCTTGGTCACAAAGCTAATCTATCTTTTTTCGATTATTTTCACAAACATTCGCAGCTTTCTTTCTAAACGCCACGACGCGTCGAGCCTTGTATCTTCATCCAGTAGCAATTTACTTATCCTAACTGAAACGTGGTTGACTTCTGACGTCACCGACGGCGAAGTTTTATCCGACTTGCCCAACTTTAATCTTTTTAGAAAGGATCGTCCCGGCACACGTGGCTGGGGCGTCCTCATTGCTGCAAACAAACAACTTTCGTGTTCTGCTATCAAAATACTCTCCGACCTTGAAATATTATGGTTAATCTGTCGTTCCGCACCACAGTCGGTGCTCTTAGGTGTTTGCTACAGGCCTCCTAGATACAGTCCAGATTTCTCACGCGAACTTAATAGTATTTTAACCAAACTTTCGACCAAATACCCAAATGTTCGCGTCGTTCTCTTTGGAGACTTTAACTTTCCGAATATCGATTGGATGACCCTAACCTCGTCAGCACCCAATGCGAAAGAAGCTAACGAATTTCTTGACGTCTGCCTAAACTTTAATCTTACTCAGCTGATATCACAACCTACACGAGTCATTTCCGATACCACCAATATTCTTGACCTAATCTTAACAACAGATCCAGGCAGCCTGTCTTCTATAACATCTCTAAATGAAATAAGTGACCACAAAGTAATTCACGCTAATTTTGCCTTTGTTCCCGAAATACGTCAAGCTTGCAGTAAAACAATTCGACTATATGACAAGGGGAACTAGGGGGCCATCATTAGTGAACTTGATGCCTTTTTTTTCCGTCGTTTCAAGACGGTTTTTGGGAACGACCTATTAACGAAAACTGGTTACTCTTCAAAAACAAAGTGAACCGGTTAGCTGATGAATTCATCCCCAGGGTAACTTTTCGTCCCACCCGCCAAAAACCTTGGTTTACTAAGTCATTAAAATCGCTTGAAAACAAGAAGAAACGTCTTTTTCGTGCCGCCAAGACTAGAAACAGTGTTTGCGCATGGGACAAATACAACATTGCAGAAAAAGCATATTTAACAGAAGTGCGCCCCCCCCCCCCCTACGCTATATACTCATTCTTTCACACTGAGCTACCAAAAAATCCTTGCTGATTTACCCAAACATTTCTGGCAAATTCTAAACCCACAAGACACCCCTTTTGTTATCCTTACTAATCAATCTGGTCAAGAAGCAAGTTGTTCAGAAAGTGCCAATATATTTAACATAGCCTTTTCGTCTGTCTTTACGAATGAACCTAACCCTACTGAAACAGAACTGTTTTCTGTTAGTTTACATGAAATGCCACCCATAAGCATTAGTTTCTCTGGTATCCTGTCCTTAATTGAAAAAATGAAGTTGTCATCTTCTACTGGCAAGTACGAAATAAATTCCAAGCTCTTAAAAACACTAAGCACATATCTGCCGAATTTTTGCTGTTGCTGTTTTCCCAGTCAATCTCCTCAGGAATTCTCCCTTACGACTGGAAGTGTGGGAAGGTCATTCCAGTTCACAAAGCAGGCAACAGAGACTGCCCGTTAAATTACCATCCCATATCTCTAACCAGTGTGTGTTGTAAACTCTTGGAACATATCACATACTCTCAGATCATGTACTTCCTTGATTCTAACAGCTTCTTTAATCCCTCTCAACATGGATTTCGAAAAGGCCTCTCATGCGAATCCCAACTAGCCCTTTTTCTTCACGACCTGCATGCTAACCTCGACACTAACCTACAAACAGATGCTATTTTTCTTGACTTCACCAAGGCTTTTGATAGAGTACCCCACGAGCGTCTACTAATGAAGCTCTCTCAAATAAATCTGCCAACCGACGTTCTAAACTGGATCGCCCAATTTCTGACTAACCGCTCTCAGTTTGTTTCCCTTAACAATGTCACGTCTAACTCGCTCCCTGTAACGTCCGGCGCGCCGCAGGGATCTGTCCTCGGCCCACTTTTATTTCTAATATATATCAACGACTTGCCTAACAATTTATCATGTAACATCCGCATGTTCGCTGACGACTGTGTTATCTACCGCAATATAACTAACATATCTGACCAAATAGCCCTACAGAATGATCTTAATAAAGTGTTCGACTGGTGTAACCGCTGGCTAATGACCCTTAATCCTAACAAATGTAAATTAGTTTCCTTCCACCGCCCCAAAAACCCGCTCCAATTTTCCTATGAAATCGCTAACATACCAGTTGAAACAAGTGAATCCTATAAATACCTTGGTGTACACTAACCCCTGATCTTTCCTGGCGCACCCATGTCACGAATATCATTTCATCGGCTAACCGATCATTAGGATTTCTAAAACGTCATCTGCGTCACTCACCCTACCACGTAAGACTTTTGGCTTACCAATCGCTAATTCGGCCCAAACTTGAGCACGCATCACCAATCTGGAGCGCTCACCAAGTTTATTTGATTAACGCTATCGAAGCAGTGCAAAATCGTGCTGCTCGCCTCATTCATTCTTCTTATTCATACGATATCAGCGTGTCACCCCTTAAAAATGAATCTGCTCTGTGCACTCTTTCGTCTCGCCGCAGGATCGCCACACTATCACTTTACCACAAGTTTTATCACAGTTCTTTCAGCCATCCACCTTACATCGCTCCCGCCGCGCGCACTTCCCCCCGCACGGGCCATCCACTTCAAGTCACCCGACCCCGCTCTGGCACCACAACTTCTTCTGCATCCTTTTTTTGCCGCGCAGCTTCACAATGGAATGGCCTTCCCCACGACATTGTTTCAATCACCTGTCCATCACGTTTTATTCAAAGTGCATCCATATACCTGTCTTGTTAAAAACCTGTGGCATTAGTAACATCTTTGTACAACCCACCCCTTATGTAACACCCCCTTGTGGGGTCTTTAAGGAAATAAAGTGAAGTGAAGTGAAGTGAAAAGAATTTTGTTTTCCGCTGCTCCTCTTCTATCTCTAGAAGTAAGGTCACTCATAACTGTGCCTTAACACAAAGACGGGCCGTGCTCTGAAAACTTGCTACAAAACTGCCATGATACGGATCTACAGGGTGTTCAAAATTAAGATTTACGGTTTTCTTAAAATTAGGCACTGGGAGGCACGCGAAGACCACTTGTGCAAATAACTTATGTGGCCAGGGAGGTATAAAGTGAGATGATAATTGTCGCTGTCAGCAGCCCAATTACCTAAAATTGAATAATTACCTTTTTTGTTGACTGTAGTAAGTGGGTATGATTGTATTGAAAAATTAGAGGCAGTCGTGTTTCTACACAGTATCGGTTGGAAGAATTCTTCTAGCGTGTCTGTGAACCGAGATATCCGACTCCAAATTTTAATTGTCGTTCGCATGATTACGCATGCAAGAGAGTTAGGATCGGCGCAAAGCTCCTCCCTGATGTGACGCGGCTATTGCGTGCGGCGTTTAGTCTAACAACGGAGCGGAGGCATTGGCAAACATGATCACTTTCTCCTCTCGGCTGGCGAAATGAAAAATCGAAGAACCCGGAACCGCTGCCGTAACACGCGACCGCGCAGCCTGTAACGGTGGCGGCAGCTGCCATGCCGAGATAATGGCGCGAGCGGAGAAGCCGGAGGGCAGTGCGCGTGCGTAATGGTGACTGGACGAGCGGCCATGGTCCTTGCCTGGGCTACGCAAATAAAGTGACTGCTGATTTCCAAGTACTGTAAAGTTTTATTCAAACCAAGAGCGACAATTGCACGGCACACCGCGCTGTCATATCGATTTCGCCAGCCGAGAAGGGAAGGGGAACAGTTATCATCTTTGCCTATGCCTCCACCCTGTTGTCAGACTAAACGCCGCACGCAACAGCCGCGTCACATCAGGGAGGAGCTATGGACGATCCTCACTCTAGCATGCGGAACCATGCGAACGACAATTAAAATTTGGACCCGGATATCTCGGAGCACAGACATGCTAGAAGAATTCTTCCAAGTGAAACTGTAGAAACACGACGGCCTTTAACTTTTGAGTACAAACATGCGCACTTACTGCAGCCAATAAAAAGTTAATTATTCAATTTTAGTTAGGTGGGCTGCTGACAGCAATAATTATCATCTCGCTTTGTGTCTCCCCAGCCACATAGCTTAGTTTCCCAGGTGGTCTTCGAGTGCCTCCCACTGCCTAATTTTAAGAAAACGATAAAGCCTAATTTTGAACTCCCGGTATAACAGGTGCATCTGAAAGACCCCATGACCACCGAGCCACTCACGTGATGACGCTTAAAGTCTCGCGTCTATTTGAGAGACGAGCAAATTTCGGAGGCACTTCCGTTTCCCGGTTAATACGGATTAACGTTTTGTTGCGCTCCATGCGTGGTATGCTGACTCATGCGGCGGGCCGCAAGCTTTTTCCCGTTGCGGTGTGGTACTGTGGTCGCGCGCACTTAAGAGGCAATCGCATATAACCAGCGATATTTGTTGCGAATTGTACGTCATTACTTGCGGTAATAAGTTATTCATGGCGTTCGCACTAGTTTGTGAAATGTCATGTCTGAAGCCTCTTGTTTCTCATATGTGCCTCTAAGATTTGAGAAAAGGGCATAATTTTACTTGCGATGGCAACTTTTACTTGGTGTTTGCACTGCTCACGCCAGCTTGTGTGAAGCGAATTGTGTGTCGTGCATATAATCACGAAAAAGAAATCGAGCAGAACGCATCCCTGATGTGCATCCATGTAAGCGAAGCTTTTTTAGTTTTGGAGAATTGTGCATTCAAACACAACACATGGTATGCACAATGTGGAGGTCTCTTTATTTATAGATTACGACGCCTCCACGGTTTCGGCTCATTTCTTGTTGTTCCGCAGCTGTCTGGATCTTATGAAGGGGCGCCATTCACAACTGAGAGAAAGAGCCTTCTTCAGTCTCATTTATATACGCCTCGTGCACCGCCTATAGAGGCGCCACTGAAAGCCACCTAGCGGACGCTTCCAACAGTACACGCGGGAGCAGTAGCAGACGACAACCCTTTGCAGCAAGGATGGCTGAAGTTCGTGACTGCGATTTCTCCTTTGTTCGGGTGCCAGGCTGCTTCTTCTGCGGTGACAGCTGTAGGGAAGATGCTGACCTCTGTGCGATCGGGTATGATCACGATGTTACCGGTGTTTGGGACAACATGGTCCACATACGTGCAAGGTGTGCCCCGCAGACAAAACGCCATGAACCCCATTTACATGACGTGGAGCTCATGTTGACTAGGTGATAAATTTTGTTGAGTGATGCGATCTCTCGATGTTTTTTTTTTATTCTACCCTTGCCGCAATGCTGATTCTGTACCTGAATAATAAGCACCCGTCGTTAGTGCAGACTTATATCAAACAAATCCGCACGGTGCAATCTCTGCATATGCCGTTGTGATTTTTCTGCCGATGAATACATGTGACATCTCCGAATAACTGCAGTCGAAGTCGCCTCAAGAAGAGTAATTGCCAATTTATTGATGGAAACGCGTACACTAGCCAACGAAGTCACCAAACACACGGGTTAATAAAAGCGCGTGTTAGTGCTGTACCGCCGACGCATTTCTGCTGCATACGCCGATGGACTACCGTTCCGGCTGCAGTTTGTGCAATTTTAAATTCCCCAAGAGAGCTGCTTGGAAACGTACAAAGCTAAAGACTGACTAACCTTTCAGTATTTTTTTATATTACTAGAGAGAGGTGCCACATGACATATTTAAAGGCAGAGCAGCGCCAGTCAAAGTAGATGAGTGCTGGCGGCAAGCCCCGGTTTAGTCGTCTGCAGCGTAAGTATAAGAAAGAATTCAGTTGAGTACAAAACTAACATGCAAGAAGGGACTACGTTGTGAAACAAATCGCTCGGCGTGTTAAGTCTGCTCAGGCAGCATCGAGGTGTGATGACTTCCCAAACTTGACGCAAACTTTTCAGCGAAAAATGGAACAAAAATACCATATCCAGCAACTATTAGCAATTATCGCCCTGAACTACCTATCTTATAAACACATTTAAAAAAAAAACACAATATCTAAGATGCCCTCGGGCGAAAAGAATAAAGCTCTTAAAGAAGCACTTCCTTGGTATCATTCCGATAAGACACAACGTGATTTAACCCTTTACAAACAAGGCAGGGTGAAAACTTCGCAGCTGAAAAGAATCGACAAGAGTTATACATGGAGCAACTAGCAACAGTTAAACATGTGCGAAGCCACGCATAAAATAGATGTAAAAACATGAAGTGCGCAACAGCTGGTGCGAGGATTTACCGCGCCACATGAAGCCAACAATTTCAGTTCTTGCAAACTTCAGTAGCTTTAACATACAACGGAATGCGCTCGTGTAGTCGTGCTGCCTAGCTAGCGCAACGCGGTAAAAAAGCGGAAAGCAATATAAGCGGCAAACAGCATTCCGAACTTTACCGGAATGCTTTTAAACCTCATTCTGCACTGCAGACGAACTTCGTTGCTCACGCGTCTAACTATGATCGAGTGGAAAAAAACACCGCCGTGACAAAGGAAAGGATGAGAACAAAAAATTTCTCTTCGAAGCGACGATCCATTTTTGCTCCCGTTGCTCTCGCTGATGAGGCTTTGCCGGGAATGATTAGAACCGTATCGCCGGCACGTTTTCACCGGTATTTGAGCCCTCCACCCTGCAACAATTCTTCTTCGACATTCCCTGAAGCTTTGGCCACCCCACACGTGCGAATGGTGTTGCCTATATTGCTCTGAAAACGTGAATAAGACGGAGAAGCACGATCAGCGACACAACAAACTACGGCGCGCGCCAGGCTCCTCTCCCGCGTGTTCTGCGCAAGGCCGCCACCAGTGGCGCGTCCGTCGGCGTGCACGGCACGTATAGGCTTGATGACGTCAGTTGCTTCTTTCTGACTGGTTAGTAGTTTAGGGTAACTTTGTCCAGTTATTTGCGAAACGCAACTGCTCTTACTGCCGAAAGACACCATGCTGACGATTTCCGCTCCTTTAAATCGCTTGCTATTATCCGCATGCGTCATAAATGACCTGGCTAAACAAAGAACACATGGAACGCACAACCAAACGCTAGAGTCGACCGGGATTTAGATTCAGACGCACGTTGAAGCACCCCAGCTGGTCAAAATTATTCTGGAGTCCCCCACTACGGCGTGCCTCATAATCATATCCGGGTTTTGGAACGTGGATCCTCAGAATTTAATTAGTTTTTATACCAACCAGAGCTTATTAGATATTCATGAGTTAATGGTGAGGAAAGGGTGCAGGATGTGTGGTACGAATTAGGCACTGTAGTTTATTTATTTGAAGTATCTCAAATGCCCTATTGAAAGGTATACATGAGGGGTGGGCTTGAATGGGATTGGCGACTGCCACGACGTTAGGTGGGCTATCACCAGTCCTTGGAGGAACGCCCAAAAAAGAACGACGGTAGGCTAAAGGATGGGGATGAGGCGGGTAAACGGTCTTTCGAATGACTTGTGCGGTGTGACGTGCGGTGAGCTGGACGGATGATACAGTTGACGAGCTGCCAGTGGTAAAGAACTTATTAAAGAGATGAAGTGGGTAGCTTTTTTTCTCTGGATTCTAAATTCTACAGGTTAACTCTGTGGTATAAAGTTTGTAAACAGGGATAAGGTGCCTCAGAAAGGCTGGCCAACGTTGGCTGGTGGCCGCCACCGACGATGAACGCACCTGACGTCACTGCACTGACCCTTTAAAACTAACATGCCGAGGATGACGAGGCCGCCTTTGACGAAGATAGGTCCTCCTGTCGAAACGTTGGCCAGCCTTTCTGAGGCACCTTATCCCTGTTTACAAAATTTATACCACAGTGTGCTATTCCATCTGTCTGCCCCTTTCTTGATTTTGGACCTACAGGTTAACTCGCAATTTAAGGACAGCAACACTGAAATAAAATGAGAAATCAGCATGAATGAATCTTACAGCATGGTTCTGAATCAATTCAATGACCCTGCTGAAAAGTTAGGTTAATTGGGGTCCCATTATTACGCACGCGTAGTCTAGTTTTGGACGTACTATAGCGTTAGGTCAGCTAAATTTCTGAGCGAAGGAATGCCAAGATCTAAGCTGCGGAGCAAGTAACCGAGGACGCGGTTAGCTTCGTTAGTGATAGAAGTTATATGTGTTGACCAACTGAGATTGTGCGATATTGCCAGACCAAGGTGCTTACACGTGGATTCTGCAGTGATTGGAGAGCTGCCATTAAAGTATCGTCGCAATACGCAATTTTGCTTTGCCTGCAGTGAAGAGAGAGCAATAATGTTTTACTCACATTCAACGGCGTCAGCCATGTGTTACACCATTAGTTCACGTGGTTAAGGTCGCACTGGAGATTGTCAGCGTCACTGTCGTTAGTAAGAGGGCAATAAATGGCGCAGTCGTCTGCAAATAGACGTATGTTAGATGAAATGTGACGAGAAAGGTCGGTAATTTAAATTCAAAACAACAATGGACCCAATACGCTACACTGAGGGGCACCGGGAACGACTGTGATACAGGGGAAAGAGGAGTTATTGGCGCACATGAATTTTTAGCGACCTTTTAAGAAGTTCTTCATCCATGTGTACAGACCTGAAAATTGAGATTGATGGAAGCAGGTTTCAGGAAAAGTCAATTATGAGGAACCTTATCAAACGTCTTGGCAAAATCTAAGAACGTGAACAGGTAGATTGATGCTAAGGCTGATGTATTTAGCAAAGAGAGTAAGCTGTGTCTTACACGAAGGATCTTTTTTTTGGAAACCGTGCGGGCTACAGTGAAAGAAGTTGCCTGATATTAAGAATTGAACCATGTAAGAATAAATAATACGTTCCATGAGCTCAACACCAGCACAGAACGCCAACCCTCAACACCAGAACCAGGCCACGCTTCCGCACACCGTCAAGGGGGAGCCGTTCCCGCTCCAAAACTCCATCTCGATCCAGGCAACAACGCTCAAGATCCCGGTCTGCATCGGCTTCAAGCATCACATCTACCAACAACAAGGTGAGCTTCGCAGAGGCTCTCATGGGCACCTCGTGAGAGGGTCGTAAGATCGCCAACACACAAGTCACCTCCGTTACTCTTTCACTAGATAACCCAGAAATAGCTCAGCTTAAGCGCGAGAACGCCATCCTACGCGATCTCCTAACTAAACTCACGCAGGAGGTTAGAGACTTCAAACAATCCCAAACACCAGCCCCTACACCTATCGCACAGAACGTCCCTGCCCCTAGTCAGGAGGCGCCCTCGACTCCCGCCCCCCAAGAAGAGAGCCCTGCAAGATGGAGCCACGGGCCAGGTCCGCTCTGAAGTTAAAGATATGCTCATCTCACTTCAAACAACTATTAGCACTTTCCAACATGCACTGGACTCCATCCAGCAAGCCTTCATTGGTATTGTCAAACGAGTGACCAACCTGGAAACTCATATTCTCATGCCTCCTAGCCATGCCGCCTCCGTCTGCGAGCCTTCCGGGACGCCGATGGCGACATCCACCATCTCCCATCATGGCTCACACTAATCAAGACGCCCTCATTTGGCAGTGGAACTGCCGAGGCTTTCACCAGAAACAACCGGTACTCAATCAATACCTACGCCAACATACCCACCGCCCTGATGCTATCCTACTTCAAGAAACCAATAACGCCCCCACCACGCTCCCCGGTTATCAAACCTTCCATACCACCCACCCTCCTCGCCGGGTCTCCACCCTAGTACGGCGTCGTATCCCTGTTATTGAAGATGATCTCAATAGTCCTCACATCGAACATCTATTCCTCGAATTAATTCCCAATCGTAAACCGAAAGAATGCATCTTCCTTCTGAACATTTACAATAGCCCCACGGACAAAGCAAGGTGTCGCTTCCTCACCCTCTTTAAGAAGGCCCTTCACGTAGCTGGAACGCACCCCCTACTCATCGGCGGCGATTTCAACCTCGCCCATACAGGCTGGGGCTACGTTCGCACGGAAGCTGCAGCTCGGAACCTCTGGCAAGATTACCACGACTTAGGCCTTACGCTCATCACGGATCCCTCCTTTCCCACACGCCGCCTCGGTACCTCCACTACCCGGGACTGAAGATATATCTGCACCAGATATATCTGCAGGGGACAAGTCAGTCCACACAGCAATTACATCGGCAATCCGACCTCACCTTCATCAAACATATCAACAATGCACACTGGACCAATACCCAGCAAGACCTGGGCAGCGACCATTATATCCTTGCTCTCTCTTTACCCCAACTCGCTGCCGCCCCTGCCCCCACTAAAGAATTCACCATTACCGACTGGGATGTTTTTCGAAAGATACGCATAGGTTCTACCTCAGCAGAAGGCATTGCCGACATTAACACCTGGATGCAAGCGCTACGCACTGATGTTCAAAAGGCCACTCGGGTGGTAACTACAGATGCCTCAGTTGAACGCATGGATAGCCATGTCGCCCATCTTTTGGAGGCTAAGGCCTCCATCCTAGGTCGATGGAAGGGGCAGCGCCTAAACCGTCGCCTCATAAGTAAGATCTCCAAACTCAACACAGCCATCGAGGAGCATTGTAAAACCCTCAGCCGGCAACGATGGACTGAGCTGTGTAACACGGCGGATGGACAACTTCATCGCCCCTCCTCGTGGAAACTCCTCAAACATCTGCTTGATAATACCACCACCCGCACCACCCAACAGGATCGGCTGCAGAAGCTTCTTTATACGGAGACCCTTAAGCAAGGTCCACACCAGGTGCTTGACTACATCTGCACCAGATATATCTGCAGGGGACAAGTCAGTCCACACAGCAATTACATCGGCAATCCCAACCCTACACTAGACGCCGATTTCAACATATCTGAAATACATGCTGCTCTTCGCAAGCTTAGCGGTCGTTCTGCTCCAGGGCCAGACGGGGTCACTAACAAAACCCTTCGCAATTTCGATGACGAGTCCGTGTCCCATCTGACTGACTACATCAACGATTGCTGGCGCAGTGGCGCCCTCCCAGCTGCCTGGAAGACTGCCAACGTTATCCTAATCCCAAAGTCTGGCAAACCATCTAGCCTCAATAACCTAAGGCCCATCTCCCTCACTTCATGCGTAGGCAAGGTGATGGAACACGCCTTCTTAGCACGCATCAACAGTCACCTCGAAGACAACTCTCTCTATCCCCACACCATCATTGGATTTCGCCCTCACCTTTCTACTCAAGACGCTATGTTGCAGCTCAAACATCAAGTCCTAAACAATCGTTCCCGTAACATGAAAGCCATCCTCGGACTCGACCTCCCTCAAGCCTTTGATAACATTTCCCATGCAGCTATCCTTGACCAGGTCTCCAACCTCCACCTGGGAGAGCGAGCCTACAATTACATTCGTGACTTTCTCTCCGATCGCACGGCCACCCTCTCGGCCGGGGATTTACGATCAGACCAGCTTCCCCTAGGCAGCAAAGGCACCCCGCAAGGTTCAGTTATCTCTCCCGTGCTCTTTAACTTAGTCATGATTGGCCTTGCCCAGCAACTACAACGAGTCGACAATATCAACCATGCCATCTACGCCGACGACATCACCATCTGGTCGTACCGAGGCAGTGATGGTTAAGTGGAGTCAGCCCTCCAAACGGCGATTGACACGGTTGAAGCCTACCTCCAAGGGACCGGACTGCGCTGTTCGCCGGCTAAATCGGAGCTTCTGCTCTACAAGCCCATTCAGCGGGGTCGCCCTCCCAAGCACCTATCTG
The DNA here is from genome assembly GCF_023375885.2 of Dermacentor andersoni. NCBI lineage: Eukaryota > Metazoa > Arthropoda > Arachnida > Ixodida > Ixodidae > Dermacentor > Dermacentor andersoni. Next base: position 310,422,283 of record NC_092814.1, read on the forward strand.
ATCACCGACCCTGTGACGCCATCACCGTACGCCTTCAAGATGGCAGTCCTATCCCACACGTCCCTAGTATCCGGGTCCTCGGTCTCACCATCTCTACCAACGGCTCCAACGCCTTGGCTCTCAACAAGATCTGCGCCCAATCCCAAAATACCCTACGACTTCTTAAACGTATCTCTAACCGACGAGGGGGACTCAAAGAAGAAAGCCTTCTCCGCCTCGTCCAATCCTTTGTCATATATGTCACATTACCTACGTTGCTGCGTTCCTCAACTGGTACCGGGCTGAGCAAAACGAGCTCGACACCCTCATACGAGTGGTCTACAAACAAGCACTTGGCCTCCCGCATTGCACCAGCACTGAACTCTTCAACCAACTGGGAGTTCACAACAACCTTTTCGAACTCATTGAAGCCCAACAACGCTCTCAGCTTGAACGGCTCACCCTTACTGAAACGGGCCGCTTTATTCTATCCACGCTTGACTTCACCTACCATCAGCAACAGGGCCCCAAACAACCGATCCCGAGTGACATCCGTAGCTGGATCTACATAGACCCTATCCCTAGAAACATGCACCCTGAATATAACAGGGCCCGGCGCCAAGCTCGGGCCGGAGCTATCATAAAAGCCCTAGCTCACGTACCTGGCGTCACATTTGTTGATGCAGCCCAATATTCCCATGGCACACGATTTGTGGCCGTCGCCACACGTGATGGAGTCCTACACCACGCCTCCAGCGTCACTACCCCCACTGCCGAGACGGCTGAAGAAGTGGCCATCGCCCTGGCCACTTTAGATCCCACCTGTCACACGATCGTGTGTGACTCTCGCTCAGCCGTCACTAACTTCAGCAAAGGCCGTATTTCTCCCCAAGCTCTTCGCATCCTCTGTCAGGCACCACGCTCTAAAGACAGCATAATATCCCTAACATGGATCCCGGCACATGTGGGCCCTGTCCACCCGCACCTCCCCAATCTCAACGAGGTCACCCACTCCATTGTGCGAGGCCTAGTCAACCGCGCCGGAGTCGCTGGAGATGAGTTGGACACCAGCGACAATCTGACAACTTATAACGATCTCGTTAAGGCCTTTTACCTCAGTCGCCGAACATTCCCCCCGCCTCACCCCAAGCTCAGCCGGGCGCAGGCTACCACCCTGCGTCTGCTACAAACAAACACGTACCCTTCACCCGCCCGCCTTCACCTTATATTTCCAGACGTCTACACTACCCCCAACTGCCGGTGCTGTGGCATTCACCCGGCTACACTTCCGCATATGCTGTGGGAGTGCCCAGGACAGTACACACAGACTAACACCACGACTCTCTCGTCGAGGTTGCATGAGGCTTTGCGGAGCTCCGCCCTCGACGACCAAACCTGGGCTATCCAGCACGCCCGCGAGGCGGCGGCGAGGCAAGTCCTCGACATCCCTTCATGGGAGGCTTAGGCCCGGCCATCATAAAGTGCTGGTTGTAGAATAAAAGTTTAAAAAGTCGAAATTTCCGGATCTAGAGGACCTTACCCACCTCCCAGTAGTGCGGCACTACCATAGATGACAGCGATTGTTGAAAGATATGTGACAAAATAACACTAGCAATGTTCCTTGTGTTCTTTAAGATTTTACAATTAATGCAATCGACACCCGCGGTGTTGATTTAAATTGATTAAATCACTTAAAGCGATTCGATTAGCTTGGCAATGCCGTTCGGGTCAAAAGTAACGGGAGACATCAATGGATGGTCAAGAGAAGGAAACTCGGGAAGATCCCCGTCATGTTTCATAAGAAATACAGAAGAGAAAGTTCTGTTAAGTGCATGAGCGACTTCACTGTCCGCTATTGGAGTGGTATCATCACCAAATAACGACAGCGTTTTACTAGGTTTAATTTTATTTACTCTCCAAAATTGCGTGGGGTTATTGTTGGGCAGAGTATAGGCAGTGTATGCGAGAATAATTTATGTTTAAGTGATCAGAGCGTCAAACTCTTTTTCGGTCACGAAATACTGGTCTCAGGCGCGCGTGCAGTTATACGGTCGTATAATTTTGTCAAACGGAACAGCTTTTTTTTTTTTTATTGCTAGGGTCTTTCAGGGATTCATTGAACCACGGGGATGACGAACGTTCACTTACTTTGATAGTTGATATGTACGTTTTCAAGAGGTTCTGAATTTTCTTTTTGAAAAGCGACCAGTTGGGTTCGACAGAGCGATCCGAGGAGTTAAAAGTGTACAACATGAAGAATTTGGCTAGTTCCCTGTTTATGCTTTGGTAATCTGCTTTATGATAAAGCTTGACAGTATTTTGTTGCAGTTTTGCTTTTAAAGCGCCGCGATAGAGCGGATAGGAAGGAACCGTCAAGAGGGGGCAAGCGAACGAGGGACGCCGCGTCATCAGGGTGCGAAGTTAGAGTACTACTACATCGAGAATATCACCATGCAGCGTGGCTGCTTTCGCGCGTCGGGGAGAGTACAAGTTGCGATAGGTTAAACGCTGCGCACGTATCAACGAATTCGCTCGCGACGTTCTTTGTTAGAAATTGTTAGTGCCAGGTTCTTCCGTGTAATCGACAGGACATAAAAGCCACACAGCAGAGGAATGAGGGCACCGTTATAAGCTGAGGCACCGCAGCTTAAAGCGTTATGGAGCTCCCGAATAAAAAGAAGCAAGAAGCCGGTGGCCGGTATAGCAGACTCCAGAAATATATTTGGAGGCGAAGGTGCTTTGGAACATATGAATAAATTTTCAAGTGACGAGGTTATGTAGATATGACAGTAATAAAGGATATATATGCGGTGCGAAGCGATAAATACGTACGTCACCGCCGCGCCGGTTAGTATGTTCTTTACGGAAAATGTCGAAGTTGGGAAAGGAAGTTAGATGCTCGGCATCGGATATTGATAGGTATATAAGCCGATACAAGACTATACATGGGTTCCAGCTAACGCGGGACAAGCTGTTTTTTTTTTTTTTAAGGGCAACGAGATACGTCGATGGGACCAACGATCCTATGTTAGCAGTCACCTTGCGCCCACTGGTGAATTTTAAGTAAAGTCAGGCTATCATTAATTGGGCACTGACTGGTGCCAACAGCTTTCCGTCGCGAACTTGGTGCCACTCGAAGTACGAGCCGTACAAACGCAAATCCACACTCTCTTTACACGTGGAAAGAAATTGGTCTTGTATTGATCCAAATGCTCGTAATAAAGAAGCAGAAGCATGAACAGAATAAAACACTCGTTTTTCTTCTATTTACTGAATAAGGAGAATGATATTCTCTTTAATAAATATACTTTTAGATATAGAAAGTTTTTTGTCAAACTTGTTTTGTGAGACCTGTTTGCGACACCTCCCCTACGCTCCTGCACGCCGCCTGCATACATTTCGGCAGGTCTGAGTAAAAAAAAAATAGCTTGCAGTTATGTTGCTGCGTATTGAGAAAAAGTATTAAAAGCTCGGCATAGCAGATAGAGTTTGAAAATTTTCTATTAGGACAGTAGTGTGTTTTCAAGCCTTTGTTTTTGGGGTTCTGCAACTTAAGCGTTTTATTCGCAGTCTGGGATTATCTAAAGCTGTTCATGCCCTGTCAAATTAATTTTTTTTCTTGTTTTCTCGTTTTTATTTTTGCCTTGTTATGCTGGCGTGAACTGGCGCGAAAAAGCCCGAATCGTTTATTAGCGTAATCTTTTTTCCGTTCGTGGTGAGCATACAATTATTTGCCGCATCCCTATCGTGGGTATGTGCCATGATGGTCAAGAAAAACAATGGCGTTCCCTGCTCGGGCAAGGCGACTTCGCGGCTACGCGTTTTTCATTGAGCCTCAGGAGCAGCCCGCCGCCAGAAAGGAGAACCTCACAACGTCGCGTGTGGACCGGTTCCGAGCCTACAGCCAACAAGTGGCCAGGGCCGAGAGATTCATACTGCCCAGTACGAATATCACGGCCCTACCCACCTGTCCTGCTGCCAAGACCTATAACAACGAATGGGCAATGTCGTTGGGCTCTCGCACTGAGGAATGCAGAGGTACCTGAAATTGGTTTATTATACCTGTGCGCTTGAGGAACAGGAGTGTCGTCTATTTCATTCATTCTTTCGTTCGTTCTTTCTTTCTTTTTATTCGTTCTAGTGCGAAAGTCGATACAAGCTTCACAACCTGCGGCATGTAGACGCTTTCCTGGGTATTTGTCGTACCGGACTGCCCGAGACGCTGTGTACGCTAACGCTCATTGGCTGAAACCAACGCCTAGAGCAGTACTAGGCAGTCTGGGACGACACATCGAAGGGACACATTGACAACTCCGCAGACTTGGCCTTGATTTATCTGTTCCTACGAGTATATTATACCATCTTTGGAGCGACTATTCTTGGGGCTGCCACAGATACGCCAGATAAATTTAGCACGCAGCGGTTTTTCTACGTAAAAGTTCATGTCTTATCCATACAGTGTTTCCAGGATGCTTTATTACGACTCGCGGGTATTCACGTTGGCGAGGTTAATACAGTGGCGGGAAGTGAGGGCATACACGTTTGTGCGACTCACTGTTTGCAAGAAATGACTGCGTTGTTGCCCCCCAGAGTTCCCTCTCGCGCGAGCGTTCCCTCTAGTAATTATTGTAGGAAACTATGTTCGTTCGTTCGTTGGTTACGGCTGTTCGCTTGCATTGACAATCATCGTCGATGCTTTCTGCGCGATTTTTTCAACTTTCTTTTTTCCAGACATAAGCTCGTTACGCATTCAAACAGTCAGCGTGTGGGCTCTAAAACACACGCAATTCAGTAGTACCATCGTTGTAACGAGGAAACTGGAACACACACCGCTGCTCCTCCTTAGTCGTGGGTTTGGTCCGTCGCCGATCACGGCGCCAGCTTTGCCATTTGTCGATGGAACGCAAGAGTGGCGCTGTACAGAGCGACAACATATATTTCGGTGCGTGCTAGAGAAATTTACCTCGTGATCGGCGCTAAGGAACGACGATGCCCGACGATAATAAACAACTCGTTGTTGCCAACTGCTATGGCAGTTGCAGGCGCGAGTGGGGACCTGCCGCCGTGTCCTCCGATGTCCGCGTTGGCGGCTCTATCCCGCAGAGGCACTCCGTGTGGGAGCGACAGGGCGGACACCTTCTCCGGCGTCTCGCTGAGGACCGGCGCTGTGTCGTCGTTCAGCGTCAAGGGCAGCGCACGTAGCTCTCGCTCGTCCGAGTGCAGCAGCCTGGCGCCTTATTGGATTCCGGAAGATATTAAGCACTACTTCCGGCACCGACACTCGGCAGCCGATGACGGCGAAGTCAGCAGCCAGAAGACCGACGCGGCACTGCGCGAAATCGGCCGTGAAAGGCAGCTGCCTGCCGGTGGTGACAGCTACTGGACCGGGTGAGCATCGCCGAGTAGTGGATAGAGTTTCGGATAGGTAGGATCCTGCGTTTTCAAAATAATCTGATAGAATACTGAAAACAACCACCGCTAAAAAAAATATTCTAATTTTCCGGCTCGCGATCACGTAAGTTGCGCCGGGTGAATAGCACGCGCTAAAAAAAAAAAAAAAAAAAGTCGCCGTTTCGCCCGAAAGGCGAAACCTTGATTGTGATAGCAAATTAGTAGACAGCTATACGAAGCAAGGATAGTAGTTTTATCAGCCATATAAACTTGTAAACATTCGCTTACTTGCTGAGTTAACAAGCATGATGTCACGCACGCACAAGCAAACATGAACACACCTCACTTGACAAACGCGCACGCTCGCTGTAAAAACGCTGTAGTGAGAAAGCGCGGCAGCAGCAGCGAGCGCATTAACCTCCGTGCTACCCGCCGTGGTTGCTCAGTGGCTATGGTGTTGGGCTGCTCAGCACGAGGTCGCGGGATCGAATCCCGGCCACGGCGGCCGCATTTCGATGGGGGCGAAATGCGAAAACACCCGTGTGCTTAGATTTAGGTGCCCGTTAAAGAACCCCAGGTGGTCGAAATTTCCGGAGTCCTCCACTACGGCGTGCCTCACAATCAGAAAGTGGTTTTGGCACGTAAAACCCCATAATTTTTTTTTAACCTCCGTGCTGCCTCGCTTCAACGAGAACTAAGCGGCGAGAACACAGCGCACACGAAGCTTCCAGCATTCGACGCACTCTGTCACAATCGCAGATCGCCTTCAAGATAGGGCGCGCGCGGCCGCGCCATATTGGCCTCGAGCTCCACCTCTGGAAAAGCTGGCGCCACCATCGGCGTGACGTGCTATTAGGGATCACGTGGACGCGTCGGCTGCTTCGGCAGCGCCGAAGCGAGCTGAAAACGAGAGTTTAAATTCCCTAGTACGCTGCGGTCCTCATTTAGTGGCGAGATTTTCCCGCTTCGAGCGTCTTCCCGCTTCGAGCGTCGAGCGACATGGTAGGCTACTGCTCGGTGCCGCAGTGCCGGACTTACGCAACGGAGCCCGGTGTCAGCCTTATTCACACGTAGCCGCAGGACAAGAAGCTGCGTAATGCTTGGCTCGCGAAACATAAAACCGGCAAACAGTCATCGGCTACAACTCGGGTATGCAGTAAGCACAGACGCGAGGAAGATTTCTGCTACAGCGCCGGGTCTGCGATGTTCGGAAAACGCGCACTGAGACGCTCGCCCGAGTCCGCTGCCCGACTAATGTCATGACGGTTTGGTCTATGAACTTGTCGATATTATAGATACTGGCAAATTCACTGGAGTGGAAAGGGAGCGGTAAGAAGCACATTAAAAAAAAGCATGGCATATGGTCATGTTTGTGTTATGGATTAATGCACTGGATTACAAAAAAAAAAAAAGATGAAGAAGCAGCGGGAAATCGCACGTTGAGAACACCGATAAACATACAGTGCGGCGCAACTCGAGAAATAATATTGAAACGTCCAAGACTTTAGAAGAAAAAAAAAAACATTGAATCGTCGCGACGGCACATCACAGTCCCCGTAGGCGTCGAAGCCTCTACAATGAAATTATTTTTGAATAACTCTGACAGCGTCCACGCAACAATGGTCGCTTGTATGCTCTCAAATGCTCATATTCTGCGGCCTAAAGCTCATGGCACGGCGCGTAAACGCGCACGCGGTGAAAGCGAAACAGTACGCGGACAAGCATGCAAACGCGCAGTCGGTCGCTGCGAATCTGTACGATCGCTGCATTGAGGCTTCATTCTATTACGCTCCATTTAGTTATAAAAACACTATAAGAACATATTTCACATAGTTTGCTCTCAGCGTTTACCTACCTTTCACGCAAAAAGCCGGTTCGGGAGACTCCATCGCGGCGACCGCGCGCAGTGGCGTTCACTGTACGTGTTCGGTAAAGAGACATAGCGTCTGTAAACGATTCTGTGCTTTCAGTTTGCCAAAGATTATTATTTAGACAGTAAAAAACTTCTCTCGTTTCGAAAGTACTTACAGAAATATCCGGGAGACCTCGCGCGTGGTGTTTTCAGTGAGCGCTGACAGCAAAACCTATGAGGAGCGCGCCACGTGATCCCTCATACTATGCCAGCGAGGCGCTTCCGATAGATGGCGACTCCGTAACTCCTCGCCACCAATGCGCAGCCGCCGCCGAAGTTGGACGCCTGCCTCCCCCCCCCCCCCCCCGGTGCCTTGCGCGCGACGGAAGACAGTGCGCTTTCTCCCCGCGTTCGTCCATTGCGCGCTTGAGATTGAGCCACCATTGTGGGCTCACCCTCGCACGCTTACACTCGCACATACATGCAGCATACAGCACGTAGCGACGATGTTGTCACCCTTGGACTTTGTACGGAACGTCACGGCGAGGCCGCCACCGACGGCAGAAAAGCGCCTGGAGTGTCCATGTAATTGCTATCGCAATAAAAAGAAAGTTTGCCGTGCGCACACACCTTTTGTAGGATGCGTACGCACTTTGTCAACGATAATTTACCTTCGGACGTAACACACAAACAGCAGCAAACGTGGAACAGCAGAGACTGAGAAGCAACACATTGTTTTTAGATCACAGTTACTTTCAGCGACTTTACAAAGTCGCTGCTTTAGATTTCACCTGCTTCAGGAACTATACTGAATGAACTTGCTCGGAACAAGAATACTTAAAGAATACGACGCCTTGCGCTGTAACCAGCATGCCGCGCAAGTTCCATCACAATTTCCTTGCACGCATCTTTTCTTTTGTAATCTGCGCCGCATTTACTTTCAACACCTTTAAAACTTTTCGAGAACAGAATTCAGTTTTCGTAAAACATGACACAACATTCATGACACATGGTGTATAACATGCCACCCAAAACCCTTCACAACATCGGCGGCTGTGTACTATGTGGTGCGTGAACTAATGAGCTCTGACGACAGACAAAAATGAATGGCGATGCCGCCGTAATGCTACGCAACTGCTTTCCAGATGGAGACGCAAGTGCTGTCGCAGTCGCCACCAAGCACTCGTCACGGTCATGGCCGTGGCAGTTGTCTTGCTCATCCTCCTGTTGCTCGCCGAGCTGTTGGTTCGCTTCTACGATACCGCGTCCGGTTCCGGAGTGCAGTCGCCAGCCGTGGTCCGATCCTCCGGGGACGACTCAGCGGCCAGGAGACCCGCCGGCGCAACCGACGGCAACCACGGGGGCTTCCTGATGCCCTCACCGAGAGGCACGAGGAATCATGGCGTACCAGAGATTGTCCCGGATTCTCGTCCCGGTGGGCGCGACGAGATAACCGCAACCGGTGACCACGAGGTAGTGACGGTGCATGACCACGCACACGTTCACACTGGTGGCGTCGGTGGTTTCCGAGCAAACAGCATCATGGTCCTGCGCGGATCGGTGAGCCTTTGACCTCTTTTACAGACGTCGCCGTTGCAGTTTTTTAAAGGGTCCCTCACCACGCCCCATAGAAAATTTCGGTTATACGCTGGAAGTTGTTACGTGTCCTCTAGGGGGCGTTCTGCCGCAAAAAGCTTTCAGATCGGCTCATTAATAGCCGAGATATAAATATTTCAGCGTCGCCAACCCACGATTTCAGGAGGCGAGCTTCACCGCAAACATAGACGCTCTCTCCACTTGCCCCGTCTAGCCACCGCAAGCGAAATTCCTTCCCTGCGTTCTCCCATACCGGATCTCGAGGATCGCGTGACGCATACGTCATGGGCCCCGCCTTTATTCTTTTTTTCTCCTCGCTTTTTCACGACGCGGCGCACTTCCGCTCACGGCGTCGCGTGCGAGCTGTTGCGATCGTCTCGTTTCGCGAGGTACACGATTGTGCGGGCTGTGCACGAGGACACCTGACTAGCCCTATAAGTCTGCGCTACACGAATACTGAGGCAGACACAAGCGGATCACAGAGCATGATCCCGCGCTGGCACACGGTAGAAAATGACATAGTTTCGGTGTCTGCGCGCGCGACTGCACGACGTGGGAACAAGCAGTTGAAACGGAAGTACATCTCTCTTAATGCGGTGCGAATTAAAAAAAAAACATGCAGACGTTCGGTTTGTGTGTTTTATTATTTCTCTAAGCTTTTATTCGTCTATTCTAGCAAGATGTTACACAAACAACAGATATTGTCTTGAATAATTCTCGAGGTAACGTGTAAACACGAGCGACGACACAGCGCGAACACGTGCACGTAGGCGCAGTAGCACGTGTGCGTCGTCCTACTACTTGGAGCGCGGCGGCCGCGAGAAGGGAAAACGGCGTTCGGTTTGAAATTTCAGATCAGGCGGCGCGTAGCGATGCGATACTTTGCAGATAGGATCGTTATCGCGCATTGTATGCTCTGTGGTTGTCAGCTCAATATGGCCAGACCTGGTGAGGGGCCCTTTAAAGTGAAGCTTTCTTTGCCTCTTCCTTCGACTTTCCCACTGCTGCTGCTGCTGCTGTCGCGCATATCGCGCCGGGGGTGGTTCTGGGCGTGTGTATAGAGGACAGGCAGAGAGGAAAGGCGACGGGAGAAACTCGTTTTCACCCCACCGCGTCGAATGTGCAGAATGCCCTCTGGAGCTCCCTGGCCGTCGCCACATTAGCTGCTTGACAGCTGTAATTATCCGTGACTCCCCTAAGAAGCATGGCAGAAACTGCAGCGCTTCCCTTTCTGCTAACATGCGAGGCCAGAGGTGACGCAGATAAAACTGTAGAGAGGAGAATAAGGAGAAGGAGGAGAAGAGGCAATTCCCATACAAGAGTGGGGGGGGGGGGGTGACGCGAGAAGGCAAGGAAACCCCACAACTATACGACTGCGGTTGCGGGGAAGCAGGATAAGCTTAAGTTTACGGTACGGTACAGTACGTTGCTGCTATTCCTGAAAAATAAACGCCATGCAAATATGTCAAGCGGGCAACTTGCGCAGGGCGTGCAGAAGCATAGCCGCATTAATTAAAGCGCACAGCAGGGTCCACGCGACACAACGGAAGCAGTCACACTTCAAATCAACACTTCTGTGCACACCGCGATAGCTTTGCGGCTATGGCATTGCTCGAGGTCGCGGATTTGACCGAGACAGCCGCATTTCGACGGGGGCGAAATAAAGAACGCATGTGCACTTAAATTTTGGGACACGTTAAAGAATACCACGGTGCGAAAATTAATCCGGAGTGTACCACTACGACCTGACTCATAATCAGATTGTGGTTTTGGCACGTAAAGCCCCATAATCCAATTCAAGGTTAATACTTTTGCCACGATGCGATGTACCATGTGGGACAACGACAATGCCCAACCCTCTCAGAGGTTATGAAACATGGCGCACAACAACGCCTCAAGCAAACACCTCCCCCTTTGTGTTTTGTGTACTACGTAGACACACAGCAGTGGTACACGCAAGGTAATTTTTAACATCAACTCACCACACTTGTGTTGGACAAAACGGTGAAGAAATTAAACATTCGCCATCAGCATCACCGCTAATTATCGTCAGTCAAAGCAAACAGCACAGAAAGCTTCGCCTACATTGATTCCCACAGTGCGTGGAATCTGCATCATTTTTGTTTTCCGCTTTCAGCACTTCCGTAAATCGATGGAGATTCTGTGCGGCAAATAGTTAATCCATACTTTAGACTGAGTTGTGTAATGTTTCTCTACATGCGCCTATAGCAATGTGAACAAAGACAAAAAAAAAGCGAACCAAGTTGCCTGACTATTTCTCCGTGAGTAGATATCTAAATATTTTACTCTACTTGCGAATTTCTGCAGATCATTGCCCTGTGCGAACTGTCTAGATTTGTCGCCTTTCGATTTCTGTCTCAAAAGAGCGTATACGAGGTAATCAGATTTCGGTGACATTTCGAGTAAATTCTCCATGCCTTAAGACATCTGTTTCAATATGTTTTTTTTATTAGATAACTCAAGTTTTTCCAGATGTTCCTGCTTTATTTCTAAGTTATTAATGCGATGAAGCACTTCGTCCAACCTTGCCAATGCATTCGCTATCGGCAGCTCGACACAGCACTTTTGCTGAGGACCAGCTTCCGATTCCACTCGCCGTCGCTTCTCCACAAGTCTTGACTTGTGGCAACTATATGTTAAGCACAGTCATGTTTTTGCCTGATATATTATCCTAGAATAATGAGTCCTCAACAGTAATGACTATTTTACTGTATTCGAAACAGTTGAAGAATAGGTATATACCGCGAATTGCTTTATATACATGCTAAATAGACATTGTCATTAGCCATAATTGACATGAAAACAAAATATGTACAGGCTGATGGAGTGTAATTCAGTCAATACGGCTTTTAATACAAGATGTAAGTTGTGCTATACATAAGCAGAGAAAGCGAAATATCAAAATTCGCCCATGAATTCCGCCCTGCTGCACTTGATGTCATCAAACGACACCTTTTTTTATTAAGGAGTGCAGGACCACGTCACGTTGCCTCTTGTCCACTCCCATCGCCCGAGGTGACATCATCATCACCATATTTTACTTTGATCACTAGATATACAAGGTGAAAAGGGAGAACCGGAATAAAGAGGCGAAATTTCTCCGACTTGACAAAGCTCTGGTCTCCCAGACAGACAGTGGAGAGGCTGGTGTATCAATGCAACAATAAATAAGGCATTAAAGCATTTTAACACAGGTACATGTACATACATTCATGTTTTGTATAGAAGCTGGTTATAATATATTTGTGTAAAATAACCGTTAGTATACAATTTGAATTTCTTGCATATTATTATGTTGACACAATTTCAATTACACATAACGTCAGATTGCAATAAAGAATATAAAAAATTTCACACAATAAAGTACAATAAACGCAAGTTGCAATCAAGAAACGTTTTTCATTTTTTACAGCGAAGCTGTCTATGGTTACCCTCCGGAAAAAAACGTGGCGGCGAGCAGAAACGCGTTGTGTCAAAGCCAACTTTCTCGCGAATGCTCTGTACCTCTCGATCTAATGTAGGTATCTTGCAAAAAAAAAAATATCATACTGAAATGGCTGCTAAGACGACTCTAACATTGCGCCGAGTTTAATTTACTTGTAATAATCAGTTAGTTCACCGTGAAGTTGTAAACGTTATAGACTTCCCGTCTGCTGTCGATACATGGGCATCTACGGAGGGAGCATGGTTACAGAAAACGGCTAAGACTCTTGTTTTACCGAAATTATCCCGAAACAAATTATATGACAATTAGCCGCTAAGACGACTCTAGCGTTACGCCGAGTTCTTTTGTCTTTTCTTAGTTACGTAGTTCACAGTGAAGTTGTAAATATTGTGGAATTCCCGTCTGCTGTCAGTACATGGGCTTCTACGGGATGGAAACGGACAGCCCCATGTTGGTCCGCTAGAATAAAACTCTAGTCCTTCCAAGTTTCATTCAGTTAATTAACTAGGAAGTATGCTCAATCGTAAGCTACAACCAGACGTGTTTTGTTTCGTGCACTCCTTTGGACTGCGCTCCGGTCCACGCATATCGTCGCTCGCGTCGAGGCTCGGTTTAACGGCCACCTGCGTCTAAACGGCGCTCCGTCTGCAGTTGTGTCGACGACACCTGCGTCTTTAGAGCGGCGTCGTAAAAGCCTTTCGGCAGTATACCCCTGTGTGTGTATGACGTAGTACGAGACGTAGTGCGCGCCTGATAAGGCACGCACATATACATAACTATATGTATAGTTACGTACCAACGTAATTTATACCACCATAGCAGCTTCGCTGGTCGACAAACTTCAGAGGGTGGAATGGCTCATTCTTTTTCTATAAATTATTTTACATACCTTTTATATATATGTGCATCCATGTGGAAAAAGAAAAAAAAAAAGATTAAAAAATCTGCATATAGGCTGCTGCGTTCGCGGAAGTCCCGGCAACGCAGCCCAGGGCGTCATCACATCCTCGAAGTTTAGAAGCGTGAAGACGCCCTTTGCAGCGTCTAGTCCATAACGCAAACCCTGCCGCGCGGCATGAACACAATCGCTGCAGCAAAAACCTGGATGCTAGGAAGCATAGTTACACGTATAAACGTATAAATACAACGAGAGTATGTAAGATGTTCCGCGAAACTGTTAGATCCTTTGGCAATAAACGCCTATAAGAACAAATCCTACATTTTGGTTTTGTTTGGTGATAATACATCAACACTTTGTTGGCTGAAATAGTTAAGTAGGGAAGGTAGTGTATGATTAAGGCGTTGACAGCCATAATTAGTACGTGAGAAACGGATCTGCCATGGTGCCTGGCGGCGATATAAATATGTGCTTCTATTTACTCGTGAAGTTGCGAGGTTTTTGAAATTAATCGAGTTTTCCCAGCATAGCATTTCTATAGCTTGGTAGTGTTTTGAACTTATATATGCCGCCAGCTCTGATTATTCTGTACTGTTTGAAAAGCTCTTGCTTGGCTTCGGAAAAAGAAACGTTTGGTATTGCCCGAATCGCTTTCTTTTTTTTTTTTTTCGGGGGGGGGGGGGTATTTCCAGCATTTAAACATTTCGCGCTGTAGTGTTACCCCATATAAGTGAACAGTAATTGAGGTGTGAATATAAAATAGCAAGATAAATTAGACGCTTACCTTTAAAAGGTAATACACATCTATTTCGATTTAATGAACCAACATCGTTAATCTTTTAGCAAACATGACTAACGTGTTCATTCCAGGACATCTGCGCGGTGAATATTATGCCTATAGGGTTTTTATAGATAACGTAATGTTAATTTTATACGGATCCAAAACAATATTATCTGGCAATGTAGTACAACTTCCCGGAGCACGGAAAATAACGCATTTCGTTTTAGTTTCAGTGAGAATAAGCAGTTTGCCTTAGACCGTGCTCTAAGTTTATAACAAACGTAACTTCCTTTAGGCGTTATTTCTTTTAAATCTTTTCCTGTAAAGAAAACAGAGCAGCGATCTGCATACGCGACAAATCTGCACCCATCACTAACTTTCATAATGCCATTAATGTAATACAGGAAAAGTATTCGGCCAAGAACGCTACCCTGCGGCACACCCGCTGTCAAAGGTCTTATCTGTGACCTGTTCTCATTAACTTCATCTAATTGATGTCGGCTTTCTAAGATTGGATAAGTTCAAGTGTTATTCGTCGGACGTATTTTTGCAGTTTTAGAAGCAGCAATTCATGTTTGACTCTATCAAATGATTTGCTGAAATCTAAGTATAACCCTAAAGCCAGATTCTTTTTTTCAATGTTCTCTAGAATAAGACCCTGCTGTATACTTCAGACATCATTAGCCTAGTCAGACCCAGGGTTCTTGCAGAGAGATCGTGGTGACATCAGCAGGCCTTGTTGCGCGTCGTCAGTAGGCGGTTAAAAATCTTGCCTTTAATTCGCAATAGACAGCTCCAGTTGGCGATAAGGCACTTATGCTTATCGTTGCTTTTGGTGCCCTGCTTCCGCGTTGTTACTCCGATAAGAGTAACCGGCTGCACTGTTTAAGGCAAAAGTGCTCTAATGGCTATGCATTAATTTTCAACGCTAGAAAAGTGCTCTACTATACAAGTAAAACATAATGTTAGAGCAGCACCTATGACACATATCACGGGAACTCGGTGTACGTGGCATGACCGGACGGGTGATGCAAATTACAGTAATGAGGAAGCGCCTCTATAGACCTTTATTATTGAAGTTTGTGTCCACAAAAAACACAGACCAGAGTACGTTTCTGTACGACCTACCGTACTGTTTGAGGCTCCCTTCGGTTAACGTTTTTATATGAAAGTGTGATCAAAACTAGTGTCTTCTCTCTCTTTCTTTCACTACCCCTCCCCCTCCCGACGTGTCCTGGTAGCAAACTGCACAAAGTCTAGTTAACTTTCCTGTCTTTCCTTCCTCTCTCCTATATGAAATTACATTTATTCGCATTCCGGCGCGAGCTTCACTTGCTTTGTGAACTCGCTAGACGCGGCGAGAACTTCATCCGATACCGTCGAACATATTAGGAAAGAACTGTGCACGTGTTAGACTTGAAGAACTTGCCCTGAGGCGAACTTAACTGAATAGTCCATGGGAGTTGGCACAATTACATTAGGAGAGCTAGGAACTGATGTGGTACACGGTGGCCGATGCGAAGCCGGTGAAATTCCTTACGCGCTGCATTCTCGTGCTACAATACAGAAAAAAAAATATGGGGTTTTACGTGCCAAAACCACTTTCTGATGATGAGGCACGCCGTAGTGGGGGACTCCGGAAATTTCGACCACCCGGGGTTCTTTAACGTGCACCTAAATCTAAGTAAACGGGTGTTTTCGCATTTCGCCCCCATCGAAATGCGGCCGCCGTGGCCGGGATTCGAACCCGCGACCTCGTGCTTAGCAGCCCAACACCGTAGCCACTGAGCAACCACGGTGGGAGTACAATACAGAACGCTGTCTAATATGACTCCGTTCTTCTGCATAATACTGCATGTGGTGCGTGTGTACACGCAACACACTAGCCTTGCTCTCGTCACGTGAGTCTTCCGCCACGAGTGCGCGGGGACAGAGACGCTTTAACATCTGCTGCGTCATGAAGTCTCATCTACACGAATGTAGCCCGAAACTAAAATGTAAGCCCGTTCCTTTTCATGGAATGTCCACCCACTCCTGTGCTCATTGCACCCACCCCCATGCTACCTTTACCCACATTCTCCTTGAATGCCCGGCGGACCCTCCCCCGTGGGGCCCTGAGCTCCTGACCACTGGGAGGAATGGGAGACCGTGCTGCGCTCGACAGACCTGGCCAGGCAGAAGATCATCATCATCATCAGCATCATCATCATTGCCACTGACCGGGCCGCTCGCGTCATGGAACTCTGAAGAAGTCACAAACGTGTAGTGCAGTGGGGTCGTGCGGAGACCCTGGGACCTACATACCCGAATTCCTTGGTCAAATAAAGTTGCTTCTCTCTCTCCTCCATCCTTGCAGATTTTCGCAGAATTGTCTTGCTTGTTCAATTTTCCCGCGTTTCGAGCTATCCAGTAATTCGAGCTCACCATGCCATCCACTAGCCTCCGACATGGGCAACTCATTTGTTAGAGCGGCTGCCCCTGAAAGACGGTGGGGCCAGATTCGGTACCCCAATCCCGACGAAGCTTTAAATGCGAAGCATTTTTTTGCCTAGTCGGAGCCAAGGTCAAACACGAGGCCGTCCAAAGTCAAAGAATTTGTCGCCGATGTGCGTGCACCCCTACGCGCCCGCTCGCTGGCCACTCCTTGCTCCACGCGCGTGCGCGCGCTTTCCCGCGCGCCCTCTCGCACACCGCTACTTGCAGATACAACGAGCCCTCGAAAGTATTGTGACGTAGATAACGAGTAGGCAAAATTATATTTACGAAATATATACAGAGAAACCACACCCAACATGGCAGAATAATAACAACCGGGAAAGTGATTTTTGATCGCCATCTTCGTCGTCCCGCTGAGCCCTTTCTTCAGTATGCGGGAATGGCCTGTGACATATGACCCCCGGTGGTCGTAGCGCCGTCTAGGCGCTTAAACAAGCGAAGAGCTGTAGGCTGAAGCGTACGGCTTGAGACGGGACACATGTACGACGTCGGTAGGGAGCACTGAAGATGACGAGCGACCACCCAACTGGCGTAAAGCCTTGTAGGGCCCGGAGCAGCGGGAAAGAACTTTCGAACATAGGCCGACGTGGCGGCAAGGAGTCCAAAGAAGGACCAAGGAGCCTGGTTTGAAGTTAACGTTTCTGTGGTGGCTATCGTAATGGGCCTTTTGAGTCAGCTGCGAGGCAGAGAGATGTTCCCGTGAGACGTGACGAACCGTTTGAGCATGGCCAACAGCGTCGCGGGCACATTCTGTAGAAGCGTGCGTAGCACATGGAAGTAGTGTCTCAAAGGGCAACGTCGGGTGGCGGCCAAACAAGAGATAAAAGGGGGGGAAATTCCGCGGTGTTTTGGCGGGACGAATTGCATGCGAATGTCACATAAGGCAAACTTTTGTCGCAATCACGGTGATCTGCTGAAACGTACATGGATAGCATCGTGATGAGCGTGCGGTTGAGGCGTTGTGTAAGTTAACTAGTCTGTGGGTGGTAGGTGGTGGTTAGCTTGTGACGTGGGGCACACGAGCGAAGAATATCGTCGACAACTTGTGATAGAAAAGACCGACCGCGATCTGTAAGCAGCTGCCGTGGAGCGCGGTAGTGGAGGATGAACAGAAAATCTGCAACGCCAGTGGCGCAGCTGGTTGGCAGTGCCCGTGTGATGGCGCATCGTTTTGCGTAGTCAGTAGCTACGGCGATCCAGTTGTTCCCCGAAAGAAAAGTCGGAAATGGTCCAACGAGATCAAGGCCGATGTGGTAGAACGGACTAGTTGGAATGTCTGTATAGGCTGAAGTGGGCCGGCAGGCTGCAAGGACGAACGCTTGCGGTGTTGGCAGTAACCACTACCAGCAACGTACCGGCGCATAGAACGGTAAAGACCTGGCCAGAAGAACCGACGCCGCACGCGTTCGTATGTGCGGGATACTCCGAGGTGGCCGGCTGTTGGGACATCGTGGAGCTGGTGGAGAAGAGTAGAACGCAGGGTCGCAGGTTCTACAAGCAGAAAATGGGGACCATCGGAGTTGGTATTGGGATAGTAGAAACTATTGTGACCTAGCGCGAACAGGTGAAGGGACGAGTCGCAGTGATTAGAGCGTAGAGGACTGATGATGAAGCCGCAAGTTTGCATCGCTGAGCTGTTGATTGCGTATATCACTCAAGTGATAAGAAAAGAACATAAACTACATTACTTTTATGGCTAACTTAAAACTACACGAAACTCCATACAGCACAAGAAAGCCAGAGTACTGGCACGTACCAAAATCGCGCACAAACTATAGATCACAAATGCTGTGCTCCAGGCTACCTCGGTTATTAAACGATCTTATTGTTAATAAAATTGATATTGCAACTTGTTCTCCTCCTGATATTCTTGATTTTTTCTCTCATATGTGAGTTGTACAATGCCTATGTGCTTTTGAAGTGCAGTGAGATTTCGTGTTTTTGCTTGCTTGCTCACATCTTGCTTTTGTTGTATTTTTTTTCCTCGCCTGATTTGGAATGCGTATGCATGATATGTTGTAATGCTTGAATATGTAAGTACTTCGGAAAACTGTATTTCCGCTCTGCTGCTCCCTTTTCTTTTTGTATTAAGGGTATTTGGGGCTGGTCAAGCTGCTACGAGCAGCTTTTTTCCCCACTTTACCTCCGCAAAGCTGTATTTAGTTTTTGTGGAAATAAAGCATGCATACATACATACAAGTCGGAGATGGCGGGGACGTATAAGTGTAGGAATCATAAGCGGTGGAGTCAGGAGGGTCCACAGGATGACGTGATAGGCGACTAATATAAAGTGATCGGCAATCGGCGTTCTGGTGCATGGCGCCGGACTTGTAAAGGACATCAAAGCTGTATTCTTGAAGCTCTAGCGCCCAGCGACCAAGTCATCCAGCCGGGTCTTTGAGGGACGAAAGCCATCACAGCGCATTGTGCTCCATGATTACCGAAAATGTGCAGCCAAACAAGTACGGTCGAAATTTTGCGACTGCCCAAACTAGAGCAAGGCATTCGTGTTCAGTGATCGAGAACTTGCATCCTGAAGGGGAGAGGAGGCGACTGGTGTAAGCGATGACGCCGTCTTGGCCTTGTTGCCGTTGTGCGAGAACAGTGCCGCTGCCGTGTCCACTGGCGTCGGTTCGAACTTCTGTAGGCGCTGTGGAGTCAAAATGCGCCAAGATGGGAGGAGTATTAAGCAATCTGATGAGCATGCGGAATGCATCGGCTTGTTCAGGACCCCATGAAAATCTGATTTCCTTCTTCACGAGCTGTGTTAGCGGACGGGCAATGTCGGCGAAATTCTTGAGAAAACGTCCGAAGTACGAGCACAAGCCCACACAGCTCCGGACGTCTTTGGCCGAACGCGGCAGAGGGAAATGTTTCACGACACGAATTTTGCCAGGATCAAGTTGGACGCCACGAGAACTCACACGGTGGCCTATAGCACAGCAATTTCGTGACGGCCGAAGCTGCACTTCGAAGAGTTCAACTGAAGGCCAGCACGTCAGAAGGCGTCAAGCACTGGCGATATAGGCTAGTCAGGTGGCACTCAAATGTTGGTGGAAAAACGATTACGTCATATAGATAACAGAGGCATATGTCGATTATTCGCAGCCACGAAGCAGCGAATTCAGCATTCGTTCAAACGTGGCGGGGGCATTACATAAGCCAATAGGCGTAACTTTAAATTAGAAAGGACTGCCGAGTGTAACAAATGCGGTCTTTTCGTGGTCCAGGTCGTCGACAGATGTCTGCTAATTTTCTGAGCGCAGGTCGATGGATGAGAAGTAGGTAGACCCGTGAAGACAGTCGAGGGCGTCATCAATCCGCGGCAGTGGGTAGACTTCCTTACGTGTGACTTTGTTCAAGTTACGGTAGTCGACGCAGAAGCGCCAGCTGCCACCCTCATTAAGGTCAAAGATGCCGCGATAAGACATCAACAGGTGCCGGAGATCGGCAGCGTGTGCAGGGACGAGATCAATCGCTATCATTTTGTCAAAATTGACATCGACTGAACTGGACGAGATGGTGGCCGCAGCAGAAGACCAAGAATCGTCAGCAGCGAACACAGAAATGGCATGCTTATCGATAGAAGAGACGTTGGCAAGAGCCATGCCTACCAAAATAATTTGTGTGCACCAACTAGAGTTCAAGATGGGCAGTGACCCTGTGTTATTAGTGATGGTAACGAGGGTGTGGGGAACGGCAATATTTCGGGCCAGTAGAACATCGGATATTGGAGTCAACAAGTAACTGCCATCGGAACTGGAAGGCAGGGACGTCAAGTTCACGTACATAACGGCTTGAGGTGGCAGTCGAACGTTATCGACGGAACGCAAACGCTGTTGACGTGTAGGCGGAGCGTCAGATTGAAGAGGCAGGTCGAGCTGGAGCACATCACTTCCACAATCAAACAGGGCGGAATGGGCTGACAGAAAGTCCATGCCGAGGATGAGTTCGTGGGAGCACTGCTCGAGCACAGCAAGTAGTACAGTCGGGGAACAGTCGGCGAGACTTATACGTACTGAGCACATCCCAAAGACAGGAAGTGTTCCACCATCGGCGACGCGGATGCTTGATAACGCGGGCTGTGTGAGGACCTTCTTCAAGCGATCACGAAACTCTGAACGCATCACAGAACACCTCAAGTGGAAGAGGAGCGTAAGAGTGCAAAGACCCTGAAGAGGCTACAGAGGTACGCAATGCGTACCGAAGCGGCGAGGCAGGAGTCAGTGCGACGGGCAGACGAGATACGCGTGGCCGTGGAGCGGGATCAACAAGAGAAAAGACACCCGACCAAAGAACAGCGGCACGCCAAGCGAATGGCCGCTGTTAAGAACGGCCAGCTGCAGTGCAAATTTGCCACCCACTTGCGACTGTGGCGGCAGCATCCCGGCGCTGTTAAGAGCGGCGAGCTGCAGTGCAAGATTGCCACCCACTTGCGACTGTGACGGCAGCATTCCGGGAGCGTCGCCGCCAACTTCTAGCCACAGCGTGACTAAATCGACTTTGTGACGGAATGAGTTCGGCGGGCCAACTATTGTTCCCAAACTCCCCAACGCGCTACCCGGAACGGCTCCGAGTTCTACGGGGCCCCTCTGACGTCGGTTCCGGACCTTCGAACGTGTGTGCTTTTGTGCGTGTAGACCGCCTGCGGAGAGGCGGCTAGTTTTCGATCACCAAACGAACGTTCGCGTCGCCTTGTATCGCGGGAGGACCGAGTGTTTAAAAACTGCTGTTGTGCGGATGCTCGACACACTTCTCTTAAGCACTCATGTTGGACTGAGACTCTCTCTCAAGCAGTCATGTTAGACTGATGTACTTTCTCAAACAGTCATGTTAGACTGATATAAATACTGTAAATAAACCCATATTCCTCGTTCTCGATGAGAAGCAGTCCTTCCCTTCATCAACGCCCTCAGCGTGGATAAGATGGACGACGACATGGGCCAGCTACCTTCTAATTCATGCCCGACTCCGATCTTGACAACGGATCACGAGCGATGGGATTGAGCCCCCAATCCTGACACCGCTGAGTATGCCGCCGAGATCAAGCGGCGCCGATCGGAGGGGCCTCACTTGCGGGGAGCAGGCGCGCACTTTCAAAAACACTTTATCGAAGACGAATTTGGTGCGGTGTGTAGCGTATGCGACTACCTCTGATTGCGATCGTACGTCGCCAGGATCTCGCTGCCCGCCCATGTGGCGGTCCTTGAGTGCGCGCTTCCCTACGAGTAACTGAGTTAGTTCGGGCTTTGCGCGACATACAAGGGTGAAATGCACTGCCTTGACTTAGATAATCATCGAGGATGGCTTCTGCCGCATTTTGTTTTGTGTTTTTCAACTGCGAATTTTGTTTTTGTGGGACTCGTTTAGTTTTTCTTTTTGCAACTTCTAATTTGGGAGTGATGACCACTTTTCCTTTCATAAACATTTCTCCACCTTGTAGATTTTTGAAGAACGTATCTGTTTATATGCTGCTCTATTGTACCACGTTTGCTACAGGCCTCCAAACGTTGCTTCATGCGAATCGCGCGCTTGCCTTTATGGGGACAGCGTGAATTAAATTACCGGTCTCCACGGCAGCGTGAATACGCCTGAGTGCGTTATAAGGCGAGCTGCCGCCTCGTCAATTAGACTGACCATTAGAGACTTGCCACGCACTGCCACTCCTGTCATGCTCATCTGATCTTGTCCGTGCGTTTGTTTTTCAAAGAGCGCAAGGGAAATGCTGTGAGAATCCATGGCGGCTGGCAAATAGAGGTATATATAGGAGGATCAAACGTTGCAGATAGTGAGCAGGGCATATAGGTGTACTCATGTCACTTAATGTGTGCCTTGATGAGTCCTGATGACCGTAATTTATTACCAAATTTTCAATGAACCATGATAGAGCTATAGCTGGCGGACGTCATGGCGGTGACTGCCACTTTTTTTTATTTGTTGCTTTAAAATGTGGTGCATTGGTCGGCTACAGTGCATTATTTATAATTTTTTGTTCTGTAGCGCATTGCAGACAACTGCGTGCGGAGATTTCACCTTTTCCCTATTCCTCTCTTTCCTCCCCTCTTCTTGCCCATGTGGTGCAGCTTTCCACTCTATTTCAACTTATCTCTCCCACTCTCGTCAAATACATCTAGCGTTTCGAAGCAATCGGCATGCTTTAGAGCAGCCAGCGGGACTCGCAGGAATTCGCATGTTCGTTGCGCGGCCAGAAGGATGAATGTTGACAGGGCTCGCGTTCAGGAAAGCGTGCGGACCTCACTTCTCCATGAAGATGGATAAACGTGGCCACCGTGGAGTGCCGTGGACGACCACTGTCATTGTCATCGTCTATGTTCCAGGAAAGCCGCGCGAGTAAGTGAGCGAACGCTCTTGCCGTGAGAGCCGCAGATGCCCATGCAGTTTTGTCGGGCGCAGAAAGGACGCCCGAAGATTAGGGAACACATTGCTGTGCTGTTGTTGCAGTGTTACGTTGTGTCTCGTGATTGCGTTATCCCTCATGATCACAAAACAAGGTTGCATAATTCCAAACAAGGACGCCGAATATGTCCAAAGGCAAGTTCGAGACATCTGTATCAGGGCTAACCTCGATTACACTGGTAGTTTTGTCATTCTTTCTTCACGCACAGCGAAACTGCATTCAGTGCTTGTGGCACATGTTCTAATCGATCGTGCTTTCGGGTATCCAGGCAAAGCCTACGTGCGGAGAACCTGTCTTCCGATTCTGCTCGGGTGGGCCGCCAGAAGTTTACTACAACGGCTCCAGTCACGCCTGCGTGGAGCTCACTCACGAGGTACCAGGCCTGTGCAACCGCGGCCGAAATCGATTCACGTCGATGGAAAGTTGCCGGCATGAGTGCATGGGCGACAAAACACCCGCTGCGGAATGCTATCAGAAGACCGTCTTTGCGAAGTGCCAGGCGTGAGTCATTTGGAACGCACGTTCTTGCTGCGGAAGCACCAAGCAAGTTTGTTAGTGCTTATAGAGTTTGTGAAAGCTCTAAACAATCGTTAAAAGTTGCAAGGTGCTTCTGCAGGGCGCATGCTCAGCTATGGACTTTCTGTTGCATCCTTGAAATAACAGGCAGTGCCCTATATATTTTCGTGCTTACACTGTAGGGGGCGTGTCGTTATGCTGTTTTAGGTTCCTGAACGCTCCTGCATCCCACCGCCATCTGCGATGAAATAGGCCCCACTTGTACTCATTCTGCGCTTTCCCATAAGCTTGGAGTCTTTTTTGATCGACCTATCATTTAACCCAAGCGCCCCATTTTGTAAGCTCAAGCGCATACCGAGTTCGACCACTGTTTTCTCAGAGGAAGTTCAATGATTTTGGACAAGTTACAGCTGTCCGACAATGGGGGGGGGGGGGGGGGGGCGAAAAAACCTTTCATCGCTCTGGTTATCATGGATGACTCGAAAACACAGTATGGTAAGTTTATCAAGTTGCCCACCGTTAACTGCAAATTCACAAGGCACTCGTTAGCTACAATGCATTCGTTAGCTACATTCATACCAATGTGACCGCGCGGAAAATGTTAATTAAAATTAATGAGCTCGCGCTCCACGTTACGCGGCCATAGCAGAAGCGCGTAAATCGAGAACACAAATAAAGCCTGCTACGTACAGTCACAATGCCATGGTTGCAAAAATTGGGCGAACATGCCGAATTAAACAGGATTACAAATCGCGTTCAAAAACTTATTCCGTCGTATAGCGCCTGTCGCATTCGTGTCCGCTTGTGCTTTTTTTTGTAGACTCTGCGCTGGAACAGTGATAAGTATAAGGAACGCGCGCGATATTAATATAGAGAGCCCTAGGCTATGGCACGCAAGCTGAACGGAAGCGGTGTGCCTTTTCTAATTTAAACTTTTCCAATGAATTCCAGTGGTCAATGGTTTGCGAGAAGAAAGTATAGTCGAAAGCATTAATACGGGCAAAAAAAAAATAGAAAACGTTGGAAATTAAGTTCGTGCTGCAATATTATCACCGAGGGCTTAGCAGACGTTACAGGTCACGTTAGACGACTATTGACAAGATGCTGCCATTGACTAAATGTCACAACGAGGCGTTGTCGCGTTTTCGAGGCCAGTGTCATGTTTTCTTGTGTGTATTCGCGTTGTCCTTGTCAGTGCGCTTCTTCACCACCAAGCTATGATGATTAATCATGAACTCGTCCAACTTTCCACATTACTGAGCGTGAGGACCACAGCGTCCCGTTAAAGGAAGACAAAGCTGACGAGAGTGTAAAGTCAGGGTCATGTTGTTGGCAAACACGAACTGGGTTCTTTTGAACTCATTACATTTTGTGAATATCACAAAGCCTATGAGGGCACAAGACAGCAGCATATTAAACGAATGAATGTATGATACAATTATGAGTAAGTATTTTTTTTTTTTTTGTAGCTGAGTTATACCCGCCGCGGCAATCCAGTGGCTTTTATGGCAGGTAAAGTGCAAAAAAAAAAAAAGAAAGAAAGACACGGGCAGTGGAGAGAATGAGGACATGCAGAGCGCTGCCCGCGTTCCTCCACTGTTCCTGTTCTTTGAGCTTTACCCGTGGCTTAAAATGTCGCCGTGCACCAACTAGCTCGGATAAGGGCCCCTAGTTCTGTTATGGCGTTGCGCTGCTGAGCTCAAGATGGCGGGTTCAATGCCGCCTGCGATGGCCGCATTTCTATGGAGACCGAGTGGAAGAACGCTCGTGTGCCGTGCATTAATTGGGTGCACGGTAAAGAACCCCAAATGGCCGAAATTAATCCGGAGCCCCCCATTACGGCGTGCCTCATGTTCAAGTCATAGTTTTGGCATGTGAAACACACGAATATAATTTTATTAGATGAGTTAATTGTGCGTGCGATGCCGATAGCTGGATTTAAAAAAAAAAGAAAGAAAAACTGTATAGCCTTTAGGCCAAAAGCAGTGGCATCCTCAGACCGAGGCAAATTACGGGCGGTGATGACGTCGATAAATTCACGTTATTCAATACTGAGCCATTGAAGATGCAAGAGAAGATGGGTTGCGATCGACTTCCAGTAAGAAGACGTTACGGCCATTTTGCGAAAGTTATAACCTTCATCTCCCACATGTCTTGTACATACAGGGTGTTTTTTTTTTACAATACATATTTTTTTATAAAAAGGCTATGACCGTGAGACACCAAGCTGTAGTCTTCACGGACGAGCTCTATACGGCGAGGCGGAAATAATTTGCCGCTCCTTAAGTTAGTTACTCTGAAAAGATTAACAAAAATGTGTTAATTTTTTCCTATCAACTTCAAGGCAGTTTGTATGGAAAACTTGTTGGGCGTCACAATTTATAGCATGCCCATTTTTTACAGCGAAAGCTCTATATGACTTACCTTCCGTAGTTTTTTCGGCGTCCGGCAACAGAAATGGACTTAGCGATTTCTAACAAACCCATACGGGTGTAGCGCGGCGGCGCAGATGTCAAAATGCGGAACAGATTAGAACACTCGCCGTGAACAATAGTGTGACGTCCAGGTTATCGCAGTATATGAGCAGGAGAGGTGTGGGCGCTAAAAAGCAGCTGCGTTATCGATGGGGCGGACACGCATAGTTCGTACACCCGAAGAACAACATGCGTACGAGGAGCGCCGGAGGGAACAGCAACGAGAATGTAAACGGCGCCTGCGCGAAACGACCACCGACGAAAAACGTTCCCGCGATGCTGAACGAAAAACGACAATCGCGAGCCCGGGCACCATTGAACGAGCAATGACGCCAGACTCGCAACGCAAAAAATGACAACCATTCCACTCTGTGAAGATGGAACGGCAGCGAAATCACTTTGCTTTTCGTTTGAGAGCTTTGACTATCGTCAGCTTTCTCTGCCATTGCATCTTCACAGAGTGGAATGGTTGTAATTTTTGTAAAATACAAAACAGTCCACGTAATTTGAGATATTCGTAATCGAAATTGGGGGCCGAATCCAGGCAATATCGGAACCGAGCGTGCCGGGAGCGCAGAAAAGGCGGCCGTTTTGTTATGTCAGACAGAAACTCCCCGTGACGAAGGGAATAACGAAGTTTGAATGAAGGCGCGTCGCGGCAGATCTTGTTGGAGAACACGGCAAGTCATCTGCGGTGCACAAGCGGACCGCTTATCCTTCGCGCATAATGTCTGGCGCTTATCTGATTATTTCTTACCTAAAGCGCCTAAAGTGTAAAACAGGCGCAAGCCACTCCATCGTGCTGTGAGCATGCAGGATAAAGCGCCGGAATGGCTGCCCCTGGAAGTTTGCGCTCCTCAGTGAAGGGAAAGGTGCAAATGGTCGAGGTGCGAGCCGAAATGAACGGCAACTCTAGGATATATAGCCGCGCGGTTTTACTCGTCTCGTAACTCGAGTCTCCCAATCCCTGCAGACATGCCACAATTTTACCTCTACAAGCACTTCCTCAATCTGTATTGTCTAAAAAAAAAAAAAAAAAACCGCACACACCCTGTATAATATGAGGCACAAGGACGGGGGTGACCACGAAGTGATTCAATTACTTCATAAATTACGCAGCCATCGGCATATAAAATGTATGCGGGGTTAAATATACTGGTAACAAGGAAGATCTCTGAAACAATAAGAAAAGGAGTAACCGGTCCAGCACAGAACCTTTCGGGACAACTTGAATTGTGCAAAGTTTGTGCAGCGCAATGAAAACGGAGACAGGAAAAGGACACAGAAACGACATGAACTGGCGCTGACTCGCAACTATAACGAATTTGTATCTCTCTATAAAAAGGCACCCTTTCAATATAGTCGCATGAAAGTTAGCTGCAGTTCATTTCGTTTCTGTGTTCCTTTCCTGTCTCCGTTTTCGTTGCGCTCCACAAATTTGGTACAGTTCAAGAAGATGTACCAACTAGCCCGCGAGCGGATTCAGCAGGACAACCGATGGTTATATTGACGACATTGAGGCCAAAGGAGCTTGTACGTTAACAACTGAGGTCGGTGGCAAAGAAAACCAGAAACTTATATATGATACCAAGAGGATACTAAGCGAGGGTCATTGTGAATAGCATCTAGTTTCTGCGATAGTTTATGATGAGTACCCATGTCGAAGAGTTTTAAAAGCGAATAAATGCGAAAACATTTTCCAACGTCCGGGTTGAAAGCAAGATTATGCCCGAACTCGATTAATCGGGTCATTTTACTAAGGCCTAAAGCCTAAATTGGAGCCGAGAATAAGACAACAAATCATTTTTATTGTAATCAATAATGTGTTCTTAACTTATTTAAGTGTAGTATTTTGCACGATTAATAAGTTAGCGATATTCGGTGTCTATTTACACATAAGCTGCTTATTTCCCGATTTGTAAAGCAGAACTTCGGCAAGTTTCCAGGTTGAAGGAAGTGTACTCGAAGTTCAAAGCAGTACTGAATATAATAACTAGATATCTAAAAGGTGCATGAGGAATATCGAGCAAGCGAAAATTCGGAATGCCGTCTGGACCAAATCGTTTTTCATGTCGCGAGATCTAGTGGCCACAAAGCGCACAGGTTGAAGATTAATAATGATGCCGTGTGGTTGACGCAGTAGCAATCGTCTTACCATAGCTATAAATGACGCCATCATAACCTAAATAGACGAAACGAACGAAATCGTTGTAAATGGTACTAGGGTCAATACTATGGTTATATGTTCTGTAAAAGATGCACTATCGCTGGAAACCATAAGCTATGAGCTTTCGAGAATTAGTTTTTGTATATATATATATATATATATATATATATATATATATATATATATATATATATATATATATATATATATATATATATATACAGACCCTTTGTTTGGTAAGATTCAAACTTTAGCGCTATAATGAACGTTATAATCGGTGATATGCTATCCTGATTGCTAGCCCTTTGCATGCGTTTGTGCCTGCTTACACGTTTACATGTAAAAGGTACCCGTTCATCCATGGAATATCTACATTATTCTTCTTTGGTTTTAGCGGAACAAATATTTTAATGCATTATTAAACGATCTTTTCAAAGCAGATTATCAAAATTATCACTGCGATGAATCTATCGAAATTATCAGCCAAATCATCAATTACAGAGGCGTCGTCAGCACTGTAAAAGTTGGGAAACGCAGTTAACTGGGGGAAACGTGATTTTGTGACGGAGCGGTTGGGTGACACCGAACAGCTTTTTGTCACCAGTAACTATTTCACATTGAAAGCTATTCTTCGCAAGATCCGATCTAAGGAAAACCGTGAAGTGCGTTTTGCCTTGCAACGGTCTCGGTTATTTGAGTGACCGGAGTGGCCATGAGAAGATGAGCCTCCTCACCTATCGAAGCATCAGAGTCAGATGACGAGAAGGATAGCTTCTGAACACCAGGAGTAATAAGCTAATTTATTTTGTTATAGTTTATTTATTATAGGTTAATTAAACGCATGGTGCGTGGGGGGGGCGGTGCTTCGGCTAAGCGCAAATAGCTAACCTGTGGTGGGACTAGTGAGTGAGCGATAAAACAAGGCACAGCCACGCAATCTTTTCTGTCAAAATTAAACCTTTGCTCGGATCGGATTCTGTATCCGACGGAGTAGTCAGGGCTGGAAACTACAGATCGGATCTCATCTAATCAGAGTGGCTGCGCCGTCACCTTGGGTGGATTTGTCATCAGAGAGTCCTCACTGCGACATAGCTGCGTAGCGTGAGTTCAGTGTCGTACATCCCGCCGTGAAGCAAAGCTTTCCTTATACTAGATACACTACATGTCTCACGTGACGCTACGGGTGCAGCTTCTCTCGTCGCGTTGGTTCACCAACATGGCGGTTACGAATACGTCAGTGCACCACAAGGTAACCTGCCTTCACTGCGACAGAGACGCGACCGGAACGCTGCTGGCGTGTGTGCCAGGACCTCGGCAGATTCCTTGCGCGCTGTGGTTGCCTCACTATAGTGACACGTGTACTTGTCTCTATCGGGCGACAAGTTTTGCCGCCGAACAAATGTTATCGCACAGCGCGGGACGCGCCTGCATGTATCCGAAGTTTCTGGAAAGTTATCGATGCTTCTACCCGCTGTCTGTTGTCGCCGAACGTTGTGTTATCTGATTTCATCGCTTGACACGAATGGTGTAGAACATTTTAGAAGGCATGCGGGTCCCAACGTTTAATCTGGAACATTCGATGATTGCTGTATAAAAGCCGACGCGCTTGACCCGCTGATGAGATTTTCGCCGATCGCCGAGCGTGTTCGCCGCTATCGTTGTGCTATAAGTGTAGCCTGTTTTGTGGGCACAGGTTCGCCCAATAAAAGTTTGTTTTGTCGTTCACAGTATTGCTACTGTGTTATTCAACGTCTCCACCACGTGACATCTGGTGGAGGTGCTTTTCGTTCATGTACCGGACGCCCCCGACAAGCCGTGATCCAAGCCCGGAGCGCAAAGAGAACACCAACGTAGTCCCGGAGCATCGAGCAAGCCGCCGTCTTCAACAGCTGCCCCCGGAGCACGGACTTCTACCTGAGAAGACCAAGAAGACTGTGGACAAGGCAACCCCAATGGCAGCCCCAGCGTCCCCCATCGTGCTGCAGCAGCCCAGGGAACCTCCGACGTTCCGCGGATCAACATTCGAGGACCCGGAAACCTGGCTCGAAACGTATGAGAGGGTCGCTAAGTTTAACAGTTGGGACAGCGACGACAAGCTGCGGCATGTATATTTCGCATTGGAAGACGCCGCCAGGACGTGGTTCGAGAATCGGGAAGCCACCTTAACGACGTGGGACCTTTTCCGAAGCGGCTTCTTGCACACGTTTACAAGCGTCGTGCGAAAAGAGCGAGCCCAAGCTCTACTAGAAACCAGAGTGCAGCTGCCAAACGAGACGATCGCGATCTTCACGGAGGAAATGGCCCGTCTTTTCCGGCACGCCGACCCGGAAATGTCGGAGGAGAAAAAAGTTCGCTTCCTGATGCGCGGCGTCAAGCAAGACCTTTTCGCCGGACTTATTCGTAACCCACCAAAGACTGTGGCTGAGTTTTCTGCAGAGGCATCGACGATCGAGAAAACTCTGGAGATGCGCACCCGGCAATATAACCGCCAGGGGCACACGCCGCAGTATGCCATCCAAGGACTGGGTTCGGACGACCTTCAAGAGACCATCAGGGCCATTGTGCGCGAAGAACTGCGCAAGGTCCTGCCTTCGTCGCAGCCTCAAGTAGCTTCGATCGCTGACATCGTGAAAGATGAGGTTCAGCGATCGCTTGGTGTTCCTGAGGTACAACCTCAATTACTGCAGCCCCAGCCAGAAGCGATGACCTACGCCGCCGTCGCACGCCGTCAAGGCCCCCCTCCGCGACCACGCCAGGGCCCTGCAACGACGCAATTCCGTCGTCCGCCGCCGCCGCCGCCAGCACGCCCACCCGTCGCCCAGCGCATCTACGCGAGGAAGACGGACATTTGGCGAGCCCCCGACCACCGTCCGCTCTGCTATCACTGCGGAGAAGCCGGCCATGTGTATCGCCGATGCCCATACCGGGAGATGGGACTGCGAGGTTTCGCCGTCAATGCTCCGCGCCCGCAGCGAGGTGAACGCCCTCGCGATATCGCCGACTACCTCGCCGCTACTCAATGGAGCTCTCGACGACCGTCGCGTTCACCATCACCAGGCCGCTACCTGTCGCCGCAGCGCCGACCATACACTGGCCCAGCCCGGGGCCGGTCAGCGAGCCCGTATCCGGAAAACTAAAAGCAGCAACCGATGGAGGTGCGGTTGCTGTTCGTCGAACTGACGAAGATCCTCCGCCGCCGACGAAGACTACGAAGAAACCATCTCGACGACCTAATGACGACACGCCGCCGTCCCGACGAAGTCAGGAAGCCAAGACTACACCGACGAAAGACGACTTTACGACGCGACGTTCCAGCTTCAGTTCAACACGACGCAGCCGTGATCCGACGCCGAGACCTAACTGTAACGCAAGACAAAGAACCACCGACCTAGACGTGCTTCTCGACGGCCACGCAGTCACCGCCTTAGTAGACACAGGAGCCGATTACTCCGTCATGAGTGGATCCATCGCCGCCCAGTTGAGGAAAGTTAAGACTGCATGGGAAGGCCCTCAAATACGCACCGCTGGAGGACACCTGATTACGCCGACTGGGATCTGCACGGCAAGAATTACCGTTCATGACCGGACTTACCCTGCCACCTTCGTTGTCCTCCAACAGTGTTCACGAGACGTCATTCTCGGCATGGACTTCTTGAATCAACATGGCGCAGTCATCGACCTGAAGTCGAAGTCGATAACGCTGTCACAAGATCAAGCGATACCGCCGGAGAGCTGTCGTAGTCACCACGCCTTGAGTGTGCTCGAAGATCAAGTGAGCATCCCGCCGCGCGCCAGCATTATTATTTCCGTCGGCACTGAAACACCCGCTGACATAGAAGGCGTCATCGAGGGCGACCAACATCTACTGCTCGACCGTGAAATTTGCGTCGCAAGAGGGATCGCTCGACTCCACGGAGGGCAGGTGGAAGTTATGCTCACCAACTTCAGCCAAGAGTTCAAGCACATCAACAAGGGCACGACAATCGCATACATCGAGGAAATTGTGGAAACCAGCAATGCCTTTGTCCTCTCGGATTCAGCCGCATCTACACCGATGAGCATTGTCCCCGAACCAGACTTCGACGTGAATCCAAGTCTTCCTATGAGTAAGCAGCAACTGATCAGAAGTCTTCTCCGACGATACAAAGACTGCTTTTCGACGTCCTCGAGGATTCGACAAACACCAGTTGCAAAGCATCGCATAATAACCGAAGAGAGCGCTCGACCACTCCGCCAGAGCCCTTACCGAGTTTCGACGCGAGAACGTGAAGCTATTAGGCAACAAGTCGACGAAATGCTGCGCGACGACATCATCCAGCCGTCGAAAAGCCCGTGGGCCTCTCCTGTAGTCCTGGTAAAGAAAAAGGACGGAACCCTACGCTTCTGCGTCGACTATCGTCGACTGAACAAGATCACGAAGAAGGATGTGTACCCCCTTCCACGGATAGACGACGCATTGGATCGGCTTTGCAACGCTAAATACTTCTCGTCGATGGACCTCAAGTCTGGCTACTGGCAAATAGAAGTCGACGAGAGAGATCGCGAAAAGACTGCCTTCATCACGCCAGACGGCCTCTACGAGTTCAAGGTCATGCCATTCGGACTGTGCTCGGCACCTGCAACGTTTCAGCGCGTCATGGACACGGTGTTAGCCGGACTGAAGTGGCAGACGTGCCTTGTTTACCTGGACGACGTCGTTGTCTTCGCCGGAAATTTCGACGATCACCTTAGGCGGCTTGCGACAGTGTTAGAAGCCATCAAGTCATCAGGGCTCACTCTGAAGCCGGAAAAGTGCCGCTTCGCTTACGATGAGCTTTTGTTCCTAGGCCACGTGATCAGCAAATCAGGAGTACGCCCCGACCCACAGAAGACAGCTGCCATCGCAAAGTTCCCGCAGCCAACCGACAAGAAGGCAGTGCGCAGATTCCTTGGCATGTGTGCCTACTATAGGCGCTTTGTCAAGGACTTCTCACGCATCGCGGAGCCGCTAACACATCTAACCAAATGTGATGTCGCGTTCAAGTGGGAAACGCCGCAGGCCAAGGCATTTCAAGAACTCAAACGACGCATGCAGTCGCCGCCGGTACTTGCACACTTCGACGAGGACGCCGATACCGAAATCCACACTGACGCCAGTAGCCTAGGCCTCGGTGCCGTCCTAGTCCAGAGGAAAGAAGGACTTGAAAGGGTGATATCGTATGCTAGCCGGTCGCTGTCAAAAGCGGAAAGCAACTATTCTACGACTGAAAAGGAATGCCTCGCCATCATTTGGGCTATAGCTAAATTCCGCCCTTACCTCTATGGCAGGCCATTCAAAGTCGTCAGTGACCATCATGCATTGTGTTGGCTAGCTAACTTAAAGGACCCTTCAGGACGGCTGGCGCGGTGGAGCCTCAGACTACAAGAATATGATGTCACGGTAACATACAAGTCCGGACGAAAACACTCAGACGCCGATTGCCTATCACGCGCCCCCATTGACCCGCCGCCGCAAGATGACGAGGATGACGACGCCTTCCTTGGAATAATAAGCGCGGAAGACTTCGCTGAACAACAACGAGCGGACCCGGAACTTAAAGGCCTCGTCGATTATTTGGAAGGGCACACCGACGTTGTCCCCAGGGCATTTAAGCGCGGATTATCTTCCTTCACGCTTCAAGACAGTCTACTCGTGAAGAAGAACTTCTCGCCAGTCCGCGCCAATTACCTTCTTGTTGTCCCGTCAGGACTTCGTCCAGAAGTATTGCATGCCCTACATGACGATCCGACCGCTGGACACCTCGGATTTTCCCGGACACTATCGAGGATACAAGAAAAGTATTATTGGCCGCGCCTGACCGCCGACGTCACCCGTTATGTCAGAACATGCCGAGACTGTCAGCGACGCAAGACACCGCCGACAAGGCCAGCCGGATTACTACAGCCAATCGAGCCTCCTTGCCGACCATTCCAGCAGATCGGGATGGACTTGCTGGGACCCTTTCCGACGTCAATAACCGGAAATAAGTGGATCGTCGTGGCGACGGACTACCTCACCCGCTTCGCTGAAACAAAAGCACTGCCGAAAGGTAGCGCAGCCGAAGTGGCGAAATTCTTTGTCGAAAACATCCTGCTGCGACATGGCGCCCCAGAAGTCCTCATCACCGACCGAGGAACGGCCTTTACAGCGGAGCTCACCCAAGCCATTCTGAAATACAGTCAGACAAGGCACAGGAGGACAACGGCTTACCACCCGCAGACGAATGGTCTTACGGAGCGGCTGAATAAGACCCTCGCCGACATGCTAGCGATGTACGTCGACGTCGAACACAAGACCTGGGATGCCGTCCTGCCGTACGTAACATTCGCTTACAACACGGCGGTGCAACAAACAACACAGATCACGCCGTTCAAGTTGGTTTACGGCAGGGACCCGACGACGACGCTCGACGCCATGCTGCCGCACGTAACGGACGAAGAGAATCTTGACGTCGCTACCTATCTCCAGCGCGCCGAAGAAGCCCGACAGCTCGCCCGCCTGCGAATCAAGAACCAGCAGAGGACCGACAGCCGACACTACAATCTCCGACGACGCTTCGTCGAGTACCAGCCCGGCGACCGTGTTTGGGTATGGACCCCGATACGCCGACGGGGACTGAGTGAGAAACTATTGCGGCGCTATTTCGGACCCTACAAGGTCATCCGACGTATTGGCGCACTGGACTATGAGGTCGTGCCAGACGGCATTTCGCATTCACAGCGACGTCGCGCACGACCTGAAGTGGTCCACGTGGTGCGTCTGAAACCATTTTACGGACGCTAACGAACTTTCCTTATTTTGCTTTATTCTTTGCTATGAGTGCTTACTTATTACTTTGATTTGTTTGCAGCATCGGGTCGATGCTTTTTAAGAGGGGGGTATTGACACGTGTACTTGTCTCTATCGGGCGACAAGTTTTGCCGCCGAACAAATGTTATCGCACAGCGCGGGACGCGCCTGCATGTATCCGAAGTTTCTGGAAAGTTATCGATGCTTCTACCCGCTGTCTGTTGTCGCCGAACGTTGTGTTATCTGATTTCATCGCTTGACACGAATGGTGTAGAACATTTTAGAAGGCATGCGGGTCCCAACGTTTAATCTGGAACATTCGATGATTGCTGTATAAAAGCCGACGCGCTTGACCCGCTGATGAGATTTTCGCCGATCGCCGAGCGTGTTCGCCGCTATCGTTGTGCTATAAGTGTAGCCTGTTTTGTGGGCACAGGTTCGCCCAATAAAAGTTTGTTTTGTCGTTCACAGTATTGCTACTGTGTTATTCAACGTCACCACCACGTGACAATAGGAACGCGTCCTGCCATGCTGTCGCGTTTTTTGTTGTTTACGCAGCTTCTCACCGTGCTGGTACGCCAACGTAGCGCCTGCGACGATAGCAATGCAAGCCATCTTACGAAGGAACGAGACGCTGAAAATGAGGAAACTTGAGTGGTCGGAGCTGAGTGCTTCACGCTGTAGAGCGAATACCAGTGGGCGCAAACTTGAATACGAGCGTCGAGGTATAGACGAGTGCCTGTGTACTCCTTTCTACAGCCTCGGTCAGCGCCTTCAAGTTCGTTTCATTGACCTCATTTGTACAGTTTGGTGTAGTCAAGGAGAACACTGGTCGGTCGAAGTAGACAGAACGGGACTATAGTATTACCAAAAACTCTGGCAAGCGTCATCGTCCCAGTTACAGTGACTGTCATCGATGAGAGCTAATGAACCAAAACTGGACGTAGATTTGTCATTACAGTTTCTAACGGATATAGATCATCGCCCGTGCCGTGCGGAAGTTGATGCTTCGGCTCCCGCCGGCAGCAAGCCGTCCTTTCTTCCACTTTCATTTCTCTTTTCATTATTATTTCGGCAGTTCAAGTAAAGAAACAGTTGAAGTTAATTTCCGCTATGCTTTTCCTTATATTTAGTGTCTGTTCGCTTCGTTGCATTGTTCTGAACAATAAATGTAGAACCTCGGTCCCCCTGCGTCTTCTCGCTCGCCACCCGGTTTGTTGGAGAAAGCCTGCCCAAGATCGGCACGACCACATCTATCAGCAAGTGGTGGCGCGGTCCAACGGCCTTGAAAATTGTCGCATTTCCGCAGGCGAGATGTCGTGGACACCTGGTGGTGGTACCTGAAGGGCAAAGGGTGTCGCCGGTGGAGGTTTCCTCGAGGTCGCTGCCCGTCCGCGAAAGCAGACGTGTTCCGCACCTCCCTGGAGTGCGTCCGCAGATGCGCCCACGGCCATGATAGACGACGTGCACCTTGCCGTGTGCCGACAACCGTCCCATGCGACGCACAGCAGCTGCGTTACGGGTTTTTCGCGGACGCGGCCACAGACGGCTCCGGAGCCCGGCGCTGCCGCGTGATACCTTCTGCCAGGGGCCACCACGCGCGTCGGCAATGCCTAATCGGAGCTAACAGGTTCCCGACCATGGACGCTTGCCGGAAGGCCTGCTTGCGCGCTTTTCCCTAGAGCCTGCCTGTGCGCGCAATACAAGTACCCCCCTTTTTTTTACGTTCAGTATTTATCTCAGTCTTTTCGCTTACGACGCTTATTATTATTATTATCTTCTTATGTTAGCATTCTCTCTCTGTCTCCAGCAGTGTACCCAATTGATAATTATCGGAGACATGAGGATATCGCTCCCAGTGAGCGTAGAATGACTGAATCGGTGTAACTCGACGTGAATAACAAAACTCCGAAGTGAGCACACTTCCTCTGAGGCTTAGGCCCAAACAATGAAACGTTCCTTTCCTTCGAGCGCTTCCTAACCTTACGTGAGGCCTCCTTACAGCGAAGGACCGATGGAGGAAGCAAGCGTACTCTGAAAGCTCCCTTCTCCCGTCCTCACGTAAGGAGCGGTTGCCGCATGCCTGGGTTCGGGATGATCACATAAAAGCTTTACGCGAACACCATTATTCAATAAGGAAATGTTGTATCGTCGCACAATCTTGAATTGAAGAGCTAATATAGAGATGCGTGGACGCTTTCTTCTAGTTTTGTTTACTAAACGCAAAAAAGTACCACATTGCCGTGCAAAACTTGATGTGCTCCAGCAACGCTGGCACGCCCGCGTTGTGCAACGCCTAGAAACGCTTTCATGCCGCACGCGTGACTTAAACGATGATGCCTGGCATGACGCACCGTGCTCGCGCTCCTCCGCAGGTGGGCGACAGCGCGCATGCGCAAGCAAACGTCACGTGGCTAGCGGTGAGGTGAAGCGCTCGTTCAGGGCCAGGAGCGGCGTAAGGACGCATGAAGGTAGCTTCGGAGCTACCTTACACTGAGGAAGCACCAAGGAAGCCGTCACCGAGGGTCCCTCAGTAAGGAAGCTTTCAGAGTGGCATAAGGTGGGGCCTCACCGCAATGAAGGCTTCCTTACTGAGGTAAGGAACATTTCATTGTTTGGCCCTTACTCTCGCGTCTCGTATAGTTGCCGAGGACACTGACCGCGATGACCAGCAGAAACGCCGCGACGTCGAGGAATGTCCGCTACTGCATCGAGGCAGGGGTGCTGAACGAAACGTAACGCGATAGTGACACCGTCAAAACTGGTCGATGTGGAGTTTGGACCGCCTATAGACCAGCTCGAGGGTAAGTCTCAAAACGAGTTGGTAAATGGCTAATGATATGAAATACCAAGCTTGAGTTCATTCGCCGCATTCCGCGATAAAACTGTGTGCCACGACGGGAATGACATAAACATCTCGTGTACAAACGGTAGAACATAAGAAACACAATACGCGGATTGAAACGACTGCAGTTGGCACTTTTGCTGGCGGTTCTACTTGTGGCTGAGTTCTAAAAGGCTCATCTCGTGTCATTCCCCCCCTCTTTTTTACTCTGGATACCAAGTGTTTCGCTTCGAAGGAGGTGTACTTCGATGCAATTCAAGGTACGATACCCGCCGGGGTGTCTCAGTGGCCATGGCTTTTTGCTGCTGAGCCCAAGGTCGCAGGTTGGATTCATGCAGCCCTGCAGCCGCAACATGCCTATGGGAGCAGAAAGCAAAACAATTCGTGTGCTTAAGTTTAGGTGCTTGCTTTTATAAAGAACCGCAGGTGGTCGAAATTAATTCTAAGCCCTCCATTACGGGCGTCCTTCATAACCCACTGTGCCGTTTCAGTCTGTTAAACCCTATATTTTATTTTTTCGTTCAAGAACACAGCGCTGCTCCTCTCATTGTGGCAGCTGTATATATATATATATATATATATATATATATATATATATATATATATATATATATATATATATATATATATATATATATATATATATATATATACTAAGGGAAGGCTAAGAACGCGCAGTCACTAGCACCTCTCGTAGCTTGCTTCGTTTCACTTGTCCTTTGCACATAAGAATTCCCTCTGACGTGACACTCGTCGCCTTATTTCTCCGTGTGGTGTGCGAGCTGTCTGTCCGAGGTTGGAGAGAGTTTTGCCGAGGAGGCATCGGGCTCGGGTGGCCCTCAGTTCAGCTGTCACCTCCAATTGGAAGGGTATCATCGAGGGTGATGAACCCTGCTCAACCTGCACAACCCTGGCAGAAAGCGCGGATGTGCGCCACCTGCTATGAACTTGCCCAGGCGCAAGACACCTCCGGCAGCGCTTGCACAGATGGACTGACATCCGTAAAGGCCGGCCTACTGAATCCACTAAAATGGTCTGTAGCGAGCAGGCGCTTCAACCAATCTGCCGAATTTTCTGCATCATGAGGAATCGCGCGCATTTATATACCAACGATTTCTTATATTATGCCTATAGAGGGACTGCCTACTGTCAGGAACCTGTCTTGAATCCTTTATTAACGCCAACGCGAATGAAAAAAATGCATAAAAATACCTAAAATACAATACGTAATAGGTACTCGGACGTTTCCTAGAGTATTGTGGAACTTTCTCAACGAAAGGTTTCTTTTTTCTAAATTTAGGATTTGCGAGTGTTCATTAAATAATTCCGACTAATTAGACAGAATACAACAAGCAGTGCGACTTCCTTTCTAGGGCGGCCAGCAACATGCTCTTAGTTGCGTCTCCTTTGTGTCGCCCATATTTCTAAACCTGGGCTCAAGGAAGCTGGGATGCTCTCCGAAAGACGAGTTTGCTCCGGTGTTCGGGCTAAGGATGCCGCCGACACCGTCGAGCGTCCTGGCAGACCTGCGTCCTTCTTCGGCGGCGTTCGACATCTCGCGGACTCCCATCCGATAGAATCATAAGAAACATACTGTTGTAGCATGCTGATGAGAATTCCAGCTTGATAGTGTGAAGTTATTCACCAGCTGATATTTTATTGAATAATGCATATTAACGATGCTGTAAAAAAATTCCGTCATGTTAAATTATGTAGCTCTCAAACGTCTCAAATGCGTACCTCTATCGTGTGTTAAAAACGCTCAGTTTTTTAAGAAGTGGTCTTTTGCTAGGAAAGATGAACCAAAACCTTTAAAGTTCGCTTGACAGGAAGTGTGTACAGATATGCATGGTTTGCAGCACGTGCAACAATTTAAAATAATCTACGGAATACGTAGCCGCACATGCATGAGCACATACAATGCATTTTACGATAGAGCTTTATTTATAATCGCCGCTTAAAACAAACTCAACGCAAAGTAATTCAATTACCACCATTGCATTCGCACGACCACCTGTATTAGAACAGCAGAGACAACACCCGTCGGATGGGCAGTTGTGCTCAGCAACACTTGCCTGAAATATCTCGTAGAGTCCACGCATGTCTAACGTGACAAGGATTCGCGATATTCTTGCGTTCCGACATGGGCGACAGAAGAATAGTTTACGGAAGCAGTCACGATCTCCTGCAAGCGCTCCGCAGTCACCCCGTCGACATCCGCCGTAGCACTTTCTTTCGGCACCTGTTCGCCTTCAGCCGCGTATTCAGTGAGATGAATGACCTCTTGTTCCACGGTGTTGTTGTCCGCTGGCATAGAATCGACTTGGTCGTTCGCGTGCTCCGGAGCACTGGGCACGTCCTCCACCAGGGCCGGTCGCTCGTGCACCGGAGGCGGCGGCACGGCGTCTGCAGCTGGCTCCTCGGAAGGCACCCTTTTCGCCGTGTAGACCACTGTGCGGTACACGTCGGTGGCCACTCCCAAGGACAGCAGCAACGCAACGGCTGCCAGCAGCGCGACTAAGGCGCCGCGGAGAACAGACGTGTGCCATGCCGAACCGTCGTGTCCAGCGCTGTCAAGGGACGAGGAGCCGAGACCGCCCGTACTGCCAGCGTAGTCAAACATCAGAGGATGGCCATCGTCCGAAGCGGAGCTCCAGTATATCGGCGCGGACGTGCTGGTGGACTCCGTCTGCGTAGTGCCATCCACCGTAGAGCTTTTCATAGCAGGCGTCGTCGTTGTCGTCGTTGAAGAGGTGCTGGTGCTGGAGCTCTCCGAGTCTTGAGACAGCTCAGGCTGCTGACTCTCGTGGATTTCTTTCTCGGCAGGAGGCTTGTGGGTAACGTCCACCGCGCAGGCTCTCTCTTCTGGCAGTGGTAGCAGCGGCGGTCTCACGTTGTTTTTCTCCTCCGGTGGCTGGAGCGCGACCTTTCGAGTCGGGCCGTCAGGCACGTCGCCTGCCACTCGCGCTGGAAGTGGGCGCGGTAGAGCCTGTTCGTCCGCCTGGAACCTGAGCGCCTTGGATTGCTGCGTTGGCGGGTTGGAAGTGGCCGCTTGGGCTAGTAGAGGGCGCGGTGGAGCCGGTTTGTCCATGAACCTGAGCGCCTTGGACTGCTGCGTTGGCGGGTTGGAAGTGGCCTCTTGCGCTTGCAGAGGGCGCGGTGGAGCCGTTTTGTCCATGAACCTGAGAGCCTTGGACTGCTGCTTCGGTGGATCAGAAGTGGCCACTCGCGCAGGAAGAGGGCATGGTTGAGCCAGTTCGTTCATCTGGAACCTGAGAGATTTGGACTGCTGCTTCAGCGGGTCGGAAGCGGCCACACGAGGCTTCAGGATCCCAGTGATCTGGCGTTGTACTTGGTCTGCTGGAGTAGCTGCCGGTAATGGCGCAGTCTTACTGGGCGAGCCAGCGTAAGGTGCCTGGCGCGCTTCCATTTTAGCAGCTATTTCCCGGCGCTCGGGGATGGCTTTCTCCATTTTCGTACTTCGTCTTCTTCTCTGAGCGTTGCACTTTCCCGCCAATACCAGTGCTTCAACTAAATGGCGTTTATTGCTGAATGACTGAGGGGAAATAGCTATTGATGGGTGTTACGCCGAGGGTGTATATACCGATCACTATTTTTTATGAAACAATGCTACAATGTTAGGATGAAAAATTGGGCATCTCGCTTCGGGCAAAAGGCACGAAAACGATGACGACACACATATATACTCCTGCTTTGAGAGCACATTGCGGTAGACTTGACCGTGCGTGTGTCGACGTAGTTTTCGCTGTGTCAACGTCGCTTTCGCGTCTTTTGCCTGAGTAGCGTACAACGATAATTTCTTTCGCGTGAATGCTTTGTCTTGTAGTATTTGATCGAACATGTGTAATAAACTGCGGTCTATTGCGGCAGATCTAAAATCGCCTTTAGTAGCAGTCACGAAAATTGTGTCGATTCGTGGAATCCATTTATTTGTCCGCCCTTTTCATCCTAGCATTCTTTGTTTGTCATAGGTGTCGCTCAAAACATGTCGATTCTACTGTAGCGCAACAATGGTACGATCTTTAACGGCGACGGTGAACAGAATGTTTTCGCTGTTGCCGTCACAGATGGCGCTGCAGTTCGGTTGCAGCGAAATCGAGTGGCGTCGCAGCGGAAGACGGCTACTTCGAGTTTATTAAAGAAGAAACTGGTCACGCACGCAAGCATGCTATCAAACTAAGCTGTCCGAACCTACAAGTGGCTTAGCAGAAAGAGTCACCATAGCTGGCGCTCCCATTTATGTAACAGTCAGTATAGCGCCGTCGGCTAACCTTCTTTATACGAAATCATTGTTAAGAGTGATGCTGAGGAGGGATAACAGCGACAAATAAACGCGGAGATCATACTGTGCTGTCACTGAAAAAATGCAGGAAAACATCATTTAGTCGTACAACACAGCTAAAAAAAGTTTAACTGATCGTCCATGCAAAGTGGTAGCTAGCAAGCTCGCTTGGGGTGATGAACGGTTTAGAGAAAAGCTAAAAAATATTTCTCTCGTTTAAAAATATTAGCTTTTTTTTGTAATTGCGCCTACGCTTAGTTGGCATGCACCAGGAATCATATCCGGAACGTTTAAGCTGATTGATATGGTGGTTTTTGTAGTGTGAAAGTGAGGCGCTTTGCAAAAATTCAGAATTTATTTTCTTAAACCTTGGGATTCCTGGGATAGTAACCGGCGGACATCGACACACCGTTTTCACTCCTGAACTTGAACTGGTCGTTTCTTTTTAGTAGTGCACTTCTTGACAATCGTATACAACAGAATAGTGTAAGCTGTGACGTCAACGCCAAGCGTCGTGAAACACTGAAGCTCGCATGGACGTAAAAAGCCGACCATTTCTTCCGAACCTTATACTTTAAAAGTATATTCCACGTATAATCATTTAAGATGCTTCTGTAGGTTGACGTAAAATTTGTGGTACCATATACCACTTTCAGAAACAATGCTGCGAAATAGCTGTTCCTGTGTGTGGCTTTCTATCGTAAAAATACATCTAAGCACAGCCTCTGAGCCTCGTCTACGTGCCTTGCCAACCACTACAAATTAAAGTTCTGCAACAACATCTTCTTAGCTTATTCTGCTCTTTTGGGGCTCAACGCCCAACTTCTTTTCTTTTTCTTTTTTGTCAGAACAGCTGAAGCCTCCTCAAAAACCAACCCCTTCGTAAAGAGGACAGATGGCATTCTGCATCAGCAGTC
Organism: Dermacentor andersoni; assembly: GCF_023375885.2. Classification (NCBI taxonomy): domain Eukaryota; kingdom Metazoa; phylum Arthropoda; class Arachnida; order Ixodida; family Ixodidae; genus Dermacentor; species Dermacentor andersoni. The sequence goes on from NC_092814.1 coordinate 310,465,190, forward strand.
ATTAATTCCACCTAATTCTCCTTCGAAAATGGCGCGCCAGACTGGAATTTATTATTATTGTTATTATTATTATTATTATTATTATTTGGTGTGAAAACATATATACACTTGAAATAGATGGAATGAAAAGCGGCTGGAAGCGCCGAGTTCTACAATTTATAATATTATGGCTCCAAGTTAGCACGCCGACACACCCATGCAGACATGCACCTCGATCTCTCATCTTCAGCCTGCCTTGTGAGAGGTCTAGCAGTAGCTGTATTTTCAATGGGGTTCAGATTCGGTTCCATGCAGAACTTTGGCACTAGCTCGATAACTTCCATATGCTTATCTGGAATGGTGACACCGGTCAGGTTGAGGGCCCTGTGGCGTCTAACGCGCCCTACATGCTGTCACGGTCTCTGACCGCTACCTCTTATCAAACATTCAAGACTGCGCAGCCTGCTTATAGAGCCAGACCGTACACGATATACGCGACAATAGACCTAATTAAGGCACATCATCAGATCCCCGCTGAGCCTTCCGATGTTAAAGACTGCCGTCACTACCCTGTTTAGGTTTTTGAATTTGTGCGCATGTCTTTCCGTTAGTGTAGGGCTAGTCAAACATTCCAGTGTTTCATCGATGGAATCACCAGGGTTTCGCGTTTTTTACTCGTCTACATTGATAATCAGCTTGTCGCCAATGAGGATCCGAGACTCGCAGAACACATCTCCATCAGCAGTTTGCTCGTCTAGCTACGTGACTACAACCTTATCGTCAATGCTGCTAAGTGTCACTTCAGAGTACCAGAGGTTGATTTTCTGGGCCATCGTATAACCAAGCACGCTGTCACTCCCATGCCTGACAAAGTTCAAGCCATTGTGGAGTATCCGCCGGCCCCGTACAGGGTCGTCCACTTTTACGAAGAACGCGTCATGAGTATTTAGGCCAGTATAACCTCAACGTTTCTTCTGCTTCACGAAGGAAATGTGCCTGATACGACCCGCAATGATGATGCCGATAAATGAGAGAATAGTTTTCTGAATTTCTTGCTAAATTTCAGCTGCTATGAGCTCCTGTATACTAACGCGCTGAAGAAGAAGAACAAAACTTTATTCGTAGAAAGGACTTCGTTGCCCCTAAAACGGGGTAACGCCGTGTGGTCGGGCCCATATTCCAAGGCACCGCTGGCCCTCGCCATCCTTTCTGCTCTCCGGACCAGCCTGAGCTGATTCCCGAAGGCGGAGCTAGATAGCAATGCCTCCCACCTCACTCTCGTGTTATTATCTTCTTGTTCTTCGGGGTGAGCTGTGCACTCCTATGTGATGTGGTAGAGTGTCGGTGTGCCCCCACACCACGGGCATATGTCCTTGTATGCTGTTGGGTAGTACATGTGCAATTTGTGGAAGTTTGTATATGTGTCCGTTTGACGCCTGCGTAACGTCGCCGAGTCCATGGCTGAAAGGTTCCTATGCGGTGCTGGGTAGAGCCTTCTGGATTCCCTGTAGTGTTGCAAGATCGCTTTATAACTCGGATCGATGGGTGACGGGTCCTCCACCATGTTGCCATGGGCAGCTCGGCAATTAGTGAAACCTCGAGCCGCCTCATCTGCGTGGAGGTTCCCAGTAACACCCTCGTGTCCCGGGGCCCATGTTATCGTTTGAGTATACCGGACGTCAAGTTCTCTGCTGATTTCGGTAAGTATCCGGTGTGCCCTCGCGCCGATTTGTCCCCTCTGATAGTTTTTTTTTATTTACAGATACTGTCGGTACACATCAGGACCAAGACAGGAGTGGTAACAATATATCAACATACAGCAAGCAGTGAACGGAACAATTGAATACAGCGATACAGCAATATATGCCCTATTGTTGAAAATATTCGGACAAAAAGTTCGGAAAACTGCTCACGGGTCCCCGCGTTTACAATGTTTGCAAGGAGACAAAGGAAGAATGAGTATTTGTAGCAAAGCTTGTGAAATCGATTTTCCTTAACGGGTCTGCTATGTTTATTTCGCACTATGCGGGTCTTAGATTCATTTATGTAGCGAGACTTATCAACAAGTAGCAGCCCATTAATGATTAAATAGAAAAGGCAAAGTCGTTTTTCCTTCCTCCTGACATTAAGTAGGGGCAGGTTTGCCCTCGCGTAAAGTGGTGTTACGGCGTCTTGCCGGCGGTATCGGGAATAAATAAACCGCAATGCACGTCTTTGAACTTGCTCCAGTTTTGACATTGAATCTTTCAAATACGAATCCCACACTTCACATGCATATTCTAATATTGGGCGCACGAGCACTTTATAAGCAGTCAGTTTCGTGGCTGGAGATGCTAGTTTAAGGACACGTCGAATATAAACTAATCTCTGGTTGGCTTTCCCTACTACTTTTTGTAATGTGTGGTGTCCAACTAAGGTCAGATGTTTTTAAAATTCCGAGATATTTGTACTCGGTTACGCGATGGAGTGGTTCACCTTGTAGAGTGTATGTGAATGACAGAGGTTCATGTTTGTGTGTGATAGTCATACATACAGTCTTTGCTGGGTTAAGAGACATTTGCCACGTGTCGCACCATTGGTGCACTTTTCCTAAGAAGTTATTTAAAAGTATCTGGTCACTAATAGATTTCACTTCTGTATATATGACACAGTCATCTGCGAATAACCTCGCTGTAACTGTGGTCGATTCTTCGATTAGGTCGTTAATATATACAAGAAACAACACAGGCCCAAGAACTAAACCTTGAGGCACGCCTGATTTGACGTCACAGGCCCTGGACCTATTTTCATCAATACTGACGAACTGTCGGCGATCAGTAAGAAAGTCCTCCACCCATTTGACTACACCTGTATCTCCTTTAGTTTAATTAACAGTTTTCTATGATTAACCTTATCAAATGCCTTTTTGAAGTCGAGAAAGATCAGATCTATTTGTCTCTTGCCATCGATAACTTTGCTGAAATCGTGAACACTTTCTAGTAGCTGTGTTACGGTTGACAAGCCCTCGCGAAACCCATGTTGATAGTTACTAAGAATTTTGTTCTGTGACAAAAACAGCCGAATGTACTTAGAAACAATATGTTCTAACACTTTACAACAACCCGACGTTAGCGCAATGGGCCTGTAATTGGCAGTAGACGTGGTGCCACAGTCTTTAAATACGGGTATAACTTTACTCATTTTCCATTCTTCAGGAAGTGTGCCTGACCGTAGTGACTTCGTGAAGATAATGAAGAGGTAATTCGCAGTCCATTCAGCATACCTCTTTAAAAACAAATTTGGAATCTCATCAGGACCTGCCGATTTCTTTGTATTTAGGTTCAGCAGCAAGTTTAATATTCCTTCATACGTTACCCGCAGTTCCTCTGCAACTGGTAGCTGTTGGCGTACCTCAAGTTTTGACTGCTTTCCATCATCACTGGTGAACACACTAGCAAAAAAGTTATTGAAGGCGTCCGCTATATGACCTTTATCCTCAATAAGTCCCTCTTCTGTGCTTATTTTAGTGACTACCTTCTTAGTTGGAGCCAGGTGCCTCCAAAACAGTTCCTACATGCGGCCTGAGAATCTGTGATTATTGTTAGTGGAGCATTGCGCTCTATGCCTTCTCTTATAGCTAAGGCGATGGCTATCTCTTCGGCTTCTAAAATCGTTGCTCGGGAAACCGAAGCACAAGCTGTGATTTTACCTTTACGGTTTACGGCAACTGCCACCATATTCTTCGCGTTGGCCCGATATGGTAAAGCATCCGTGAATCGTGCAGTGTCCAAGTATTTTGTTGTTTTGTCTATGTATTCTGCTCTAGCTCTTCTCCTTCCTGCGTGTAATGTCGGATCCATGTTTTGTGGTATTGGTGATACCCCATACAAAGCTCTAATCTGGCAGGGTAGACCTTTGGTGTTTTGGTATGTTAGTATGCATTATCCAAGGCCGATTCTTTGAAGAAGAGCTCTGCCGACTCTCGTTTGCGCCAATGGACTCCTCTGCGCTATGAGTTGGGCCTCAGCCAGCTCATGGAATGTATTGTGGAGGCTGAGGGCTAGAAGCTTCTCATTTGAAGTGTTGCGTGGCAACCTCAGGGCTGTCTTATATGCCATCCTTATTATTTTATCAGCCTTTTCTTCTTCCTCTCTGTTCATGGTATGGTAAGGTAGGAAGTACACTATTCTGCTAATGACGAGGCTTTTCACCAGTCTGAGGGTGTCTTGTTCCCCCATTCCTGTCCGATTATGAGCCACACGGGATATCGTCCGGTTTATCTGTTGCGTTGTTTTTCTGATCGTGTTTAAAGTGTGTAAACATCTGACATTCGATTGCAGCCACATCCCCAACACTCTTACTACTGACCTCTCAGGAATAATTTTCCCTTCCAGCCTGATCTCGAGCTTGAGTCTCGGGTCAGTTCTTTGTTTTTTGGTTTTTGTGAGGCGAATGAGTTCTGATTTCTCCGCCGAGCACTGGAGTCCTCTTTGTTGGGTATAGTTTTCTGTTATATTGGCTGCCCGTTGAAGCTTCTCCTCCTTCTCTCCCAAGTTGCCCTTGCTTATCCATATCGTTACATCGTCCATGTATAGGGAATGACGGACGTCGGGAATTTCTTGGAGTTTTTTAGCTAGGCCAATCATGGCTATATTAAAGAGTGTAGGCGAAATCACCGCACCCTGTGGCGTTCCTTTGTTAGGAGGATGGATGACTTCAGATTCATCGTTTCCTACTTTGATAACTGCTGTTCTCTGGTTGAGGAAGCTTCGGATGTACTCGTACGTCCTTTGACCGCAGCTGGTCTCTGCAAGTCCATCCAGTATCCCTTTGTGATTTACGTTGTCAAAGGCCCATTTTATGTCGACAGCCATGACAATGTGTTATCCTGCCTTGGGGACGTTCGTTAACACTTCTTCTTTTGAAAGCAGGAGTATGTCCTGTGTTGAAAGATGTGATCTGAAGCCAAACATGCTGTCACGCATTAAGTTGTTTTCTTCAAGATGACGTTGGAGTCTAGTGTTTACTAATCTTTCGAACACCTTTCCTAGACATGATGTAAGAGAGATGGGACTAAGGTTGTCTAAAGTAAATTTCTTCCCTGCTTTTGGAATCATGATTATCACAGCGTGTTTCCATTGCTGTGGTATCGTTCCTTTGACCCAATGGTCATTTATAAAGTTCGTAAGGGCTGTTATGGCTTCATCATTCATGTTTCTAATCATGGCATCTGATATTTGGTCCGCCCCTGCCGCTGTGTTCCGTTTTGCTCTAACTTCTGCCACCGTGAAGAGTTCATCCATTTCTGGGTTTGGGTGTCCGGCATAATCAGCTTGGTATGGGGGTATCGGGGCTCTGTCACCGAAGCATTTGCTATGGACTGCCTGAAGGAGTTCTTTTGTGCCTGGGTACGAGTGTAGCAATCTCTCCAAGTTCTTTTGTCCTTCACGTCTGGTTTTGAGCGGGTCAATCATTCCTCTGAGGATGTTCCACGTTTTTGCCGTCCCTAGGGTTCCATTAAGTGATCCGCAGAAGCGTTCCCAGTTGGCTGTTGTAAGTTGATTAGCGTATTCCTCGGCCCTCTCTGTTATTTCTTTGATTTTCATTTTGAGTTTGCGGTTGCATTTCGGTCGCTTCCATCTTTTGGTCAGGCTTCGTCTTGCATCTCACAGGTGCAGTAGATGAGGGTCCACTTCAGGTGTTTTGTCCGTCCTGGTGATGGTTTTGGTATGTTTCTGCTTTATATTTCGTATGTGTTCGCACCAATTATCTAAATCATTTTTGTCCGTGGTTTGTTCTTTAAGCGATTCTCTGTACGCCCGCCAGTCTGTTATTTTAGCTGTACCTATTTGTTTGCGGATTTGAGCTGTGCGGATTGTGGTGCTTATAATGCAATGGTCACTTCCTAGATTTTCGAGGGTGTTGCACCACTCCGCATTTGGACAATTTTTGGTTATTGTTAGGTCCGGACTTGTGTCTGCGGAGATACTATTCCCTGTCCTTGTTGGCATTGCAGGGTCTGTTAGAAGTGTCATGCCGAGTGCTTCTATTTGTCCTGTGATATTTTTGCCTTTATTGTTCTGGGTTGGATACCCCCAGCTTGTGTGCCTGGCATTAAAATCCTCAACTATCACTAGATGTCTCCCCATCGCCATTTTTGCTGTCTCTTGAAATAGTTTGTCGAACGTTGCTCTTTTCTGACTCGGCGGGCTATAGACATAATTATGAAGGCACTCTTTCCTCTGGTGCCTTTATATGTGATTTCTGTTATTATATGCGGAATGTCCGTTCCTTCTATGGATTTGTGACATATTGCCGTGACTTTCTTGTCCACCAATGTTACGACCTTCCAGTTTTTACCTTCGGTATTGAAGGTTTAGTATCCCTGTAATTTTGGGTTTGTTCCGGTTTCTTGTAATGCAATGATAGCTGGTAAATTTTTTTTGTCATCACCAGCCGTGACAGTTGTCCCATTTTACGCCGGAACCCACGGCAGTTCCACTGCCATATTTCTCACTCTTCGGAAGCGTTCTTTTGACGTTTAGGCATTGTATGTCGCCTGGGTCATAGCCGATAGGCCTGGCCTGTTGTATACTTTCTCTGCTTTTTCTCTTATGCTGCTGCCTGTGGCACGTTTTCGCAATGCTTTCGTAAATTCTATTTGTTGTGCCTGGATTTTCTTGTCCAGAGCATCTAGTTTTCGATCTACCTGAATCATCACCTGCTCCATGATTGTGGGTATTACTTCTTTTATGGTTTCTTTCAATATCGACAAGGTAATTACGGTGTCACCCTCTAAATTCGGTAGTTTTTGTCCTTTCTGTCCTGTCTGGATTGGTTTAGGTTCTTGTTGTGGTTGCTGCGTTTGTTGCTTTTTCAATTGCCTATTTTCTCTTTCTAGGTCTCCTATTCGCACTCTCATTAGCTCTAGTTCGCGTTCTAGGCGTGTGAGTTGTGTTGTTTGGTGTGGAGGTTGGGAGGCGATTGCTGCCCAACTGACCTTGTTTTTGCCTTCCTTGTTCAGCGTCTTCTTGCTTTTCTGCTGTTGTTTTGTTGTTTGGCCCCTCTCTTGGCCACTGTCCCTGGAGTTGGAGCTGTCTCGGGAGCTGGACCTAGATCGGGAACTGGATCAGGACCTGGAACGGGCCCCGTCTGGTGATGCAGAGCCCTCACGGTCCGTGCTGAACCAGCGTCTCTTGAGGATTCCGTTGGCTTGTGGTCGGCGTAGACGTTGCGACAGTGGTGGCCTGCCCCTTTGGGGGACCCGTTTGAGTTTCTTGGTGCACTCCGATGCCGCCGTGGGATGAGCCCCCACCCCCCCGCACAGGGCACACGCTGGATCACAGGTGTGGTCCTCAGGAGGGTCCCTTAGCCAACAATTGCTGCACGCCTTTGCCGTGGGCGTTGGACAAACGTCCGTTCTATGTCCCTTGCTTTTGCACAGTTTGCAGTATTGTCTCGTGGGCTGATAAGGCACACATGACATTTCGCAACCGTAATAGTAGACGAAGCGTGGCACTATCGGTCCATCGAACGTTATCATTGCGGTTTCAGATATGCCGAGCATCCGGGCTTGGACGATTGTCACTTCTTGCGTGAGCACTCGGAGATGACTTAAAAGTTCATCTTCTGGGGTTTCGCGTTCCAGTCCGTGTACCACTCCTTTGAGGTACCCTTCCGGGGTGGTTATGTAGGTGTTCATCGGATGTTTAGTGCCATTGAGCTCTAGCGTTTTGATCATAACGATCTTCTCCGCCACTTGTTCGTAGGGGGTACTTAACAATGATTATGTTTGACCCGTTGCGGAGGCGAAGCAGAAATTTATCGCTCCTGCAGGTCTCCGGGGCGCCGCTTGCACGTTCTATCGCTCGCGCAACTTCGTAGATTTTAAGTTCTTTTACAACTAGCCCTGGCTTGGGACGCATGATAATTTTCTGGGCAGCGGCTCCGCGCGCGTTCTCCGTCGGGCTCTTATAGACGCTGCGCCGCGTTTAGCTCGCCCTCCCGCAGGCGCCCTGGCGTTGCAGCTGCTGTTGCCCTCACCGCCGCCTCGAGCTCCGCTGTCATCAGAGGCTGCTCGTACTTGTTTTCTTAAACCTTTTCGTGCTCGCAAAGATAGTGCAAGTTGCCACTGACCGTTCTTGGCTTCATCGTCTTCCCTTGCTGAGTCTTAATCCTCGTTCTCGTCGGCGTCGCTGGTTGATTCCCCCTGTATCACCTCGTCAGGCGAGAGGAAGTCCTCTTCAGCGTCGGCCGCAGATCCCGCTTGGGTTTTGATGGCTTGATCATCCGTGTCCATGGTGTCCTGGGCTAGTTCCGGGTTGTTGTCCGTTGTCCGTTGGGCCGTGGCGGCGCTACGCTTGGGCCGGGAGCTGACTACCGGGGGTCCGCGCTCCGCTACGCCGTTAGGCTTAGCGTGGCGGGCCGGCATGCTCGGGCGGTGGTCGTATATATATTCTTGGAAGAAGCCGGGTCCACTTGTCAAAAAAAAAAGGGGGGGCGTGGTATCAGCGTGTTCCTGGTGTCTTCCTACACAAATCCCGCGAATTCCGTGGTGGTCACATGATTTTGACCGCTGCTAGGCAAGATTATTGACGGACCCGATGCGAACACGTCTGAACTCCTCGGCGGATGTGCACGCGCGGCCTGTGCCGTTGTCTCGGCCTCGTAAATTTTCATAGCTATTTCGTCCCGCCTGCTCCGTACTGTTGCAGTCCCTAGAAGCACTTTTTTTCCACTACGAAAGGCGAGTCTCTACAAAACTATCATGTGGCCCTTTTGTCGATCAGGCCTTTTACACTGTTAAAACAAACTCACACACGCTACGCTGCTGCACCAACTTTCGCACTCAGTTCCAGCAAGCCTCATGGTGGACACTTCTTCAGTCGCTGCAGTCGCCGCTCTTCATCAACGGCTCAACGGTACCTGCACTCCCAATATTTTATTGCGAGAGTCGCGTAAGTGCCGCACTTTTATATGCGTAAGCATTTCTATGTTTAACCAACGAGAAAAACCGCCCGTCTCTCCGTCGCGTAAGGCGAGCGCGCGACTTTACCTTCGTGCTGCCTGTCGCTTCAACGCGAACGAAGTGGCGAGAACACAGCGTCACGAAGCTCTCAGCACACGCCGCAACCTGCCCCTTTCACAAATCGTTTTCAGGATATGGGCACGCGCGCCCCTCTACATCGCGGAGCGTCGAAAACTCAGCGCGCGGTCACAGTCGGCACTCTCTGTCCGCATCTCAGATCGCTTTCAAGATAAGGCCCGCGCAGCCGTGCAATGCGCAGCCGCCGCCGGGGTACGTTTGATCACGGTTCAAATTGGTTCGACACGGATGTATAAGGCGCTAAAGAGCGATAAAGGCTCATAATGATCGGAACGTCATCGGCGTAGTGTTCTTATATATGCTCCCACAGGGAGCAGAGTTGCGCATAACTTTTCCGGCGCCGCTCGCACCGCTATTCGCCAAGCGCCGTTAAATGTTCAACTGCGCCGCTGCTAGGCCAACTTTACGGGTGCGATGCGGACTCGTCGTTTCCGTCAGTGCCATCGACATTGCAATCACCGGACCGTCGAACGTGCGTTGCATTCATCGGCTCCGTGCTGCAGGTACGGTATTCGACGATATTAAGTGAAGGACCTTGGGGAAGTGATACGAAACACATCCTATTGGCTCTTGTATTCGAGTATGACGGGGTGCAGCACAGCAAACTGCACAAAGCACATGGAACGGGGCAAAGCTTTTTACGCGGTGCCGCGCGGACAGACCAACGTGCGCCGGCGGCTGGTATGGCTACTGCGTACGGGCCGAGACCGGCCGGCCCCAAAAGGGACGAGGATATGCGAGATGTGTTCGCCTTGTTTACAGACGTGACTTTGGCTTGTTTACACTAAAGAAACATTTCTCTCGATAACGCCCCTGTTAACGTTGAGATGCGTGCGGGTGACATGATGAAAGGCTGTTCACTTGTACGAGTTTTGGCGTATATATGGAAAGCGTGACACAGACGCGGGACAAAGAATGAACGACACGTCTGTGTCGCGCTGCATATATACGCCAAGAATGTTAACTTACCAACTAGCCCAATTCGCTGTGTTGCTTGTACGACTGTTCTGACAATGCGGCTCTAGTTTTCAAAACAGAGTAAATACTAGTGGATACAATTTGCCCGTTGCGCCCTGGTTTTCCTCTCTGTTCTTTTTTAAAATTTTTGTCTGCCTTATGATTTTTATATAACGTTAGTTGATATGCTAGTGTTCATTGTTCTGTAGTAAGCGAAAACCTCGCGCGCTCCCGCTTATGAGATAGCTGTGATAGCTTCAGTATTTACTGCCTGCAATGTGCTGCTTGTTCGTTCGGCCTTAGTCGACATGAGCAATGTAATATTATGCCTGTATGTTTAATAAGCGCTGTGTTATAGTAAATTGGCCAGAGTAGTACGAAAGGATCAATAAAAAATATGTTATCATACTACAGTCTACAATGTGTGAATAATTACTTTGCAAGTTTGCCGTATTGACGTGATTAGTGCGATAAAAATAACCTGTTGCTACTCTTATGGCTTGTTGCCTTTCAAGTTGCTCATACTTTCCCGTCTACTTGGGTCAGCCGTTTTGGGGTGCTGTCGATTGTGACTACCACTCGTGGCAGATTGTTCGAATCTGCGCTTTTCACATCGCTTTCATATCTCTATCTGGTTCTGTGCGCACTCGTCCCCCTGGTATACTAGCCTGTATCAAACGGCCTCGTCGAGAGGTTGCACCGGTAACCCTCCAGACGTCCTCTGAGGCGTCCCCTCTTCATGTTTATTTACTGACCTTCGTTCAGGCGGCCTTCAGCCAGCGAGCATTGGTTGGTTGAAGAAGAGGTCACGTTACTTGCTCGGTCCATGTTGGCGTCTCTCGTGATTGCTAAAATTTATAACTGCGCGTAGCAACCGACATCCTTAACCGCTTCGCCTTGCAGGCCGATGTAAGATCACTCTGCTTGTTGCACATGTGACACATTGCCATGAATGCAGGATACTGTGACCTATAGGATGCCTCGTTGAATTCCCACACAAGTAATACGACTGCACACACTTGCTCCACTAGTGGCGTCTGCAGCATTTTGGATCGCGAGTGTTGGAAGTTCTTCCACTGGGGGGCCTGCATACCAAGTCTGTACACTTGAGATGTTTCAGCCATAGAGTTTCCTACAAAAATTACTAGAGGGAACTCTGGCGCTGCAGTCGTTGTCCTACCATGAGAATGATGGGAAGTACATGGATTTGTCTGATCTCGCGCTTGTGGATTCAGACATTCTTGTGGCTTTGTATATTACGCTGTATAAATGTTATTGTCGTATATTTCAGCGCAATCTGTATTCTTCGAAGTGCAGAAGACGCTGGGAACGCGAACAATTGTTATTAATTGCAATGATTGAGCTTGTCCAGGTGGCCAAATCGAAACGCGCCAAGCGTCTCAAGGCACTGGCATGCCCGCGATAAATTCATAAGGGCGCTTCATTCGCTTGCCGATACATGCGTCCGTGGCCTAATGGTTTCAATATCAGGCTTCTGTGCCAAGGTCGCTGTGTTCGAATCCTGCCGTCGGGCAATTTTAATTATGTTTATTTAATTATTTATTACGCAATACACTGCTGAAAATGACGAGTTTACAAAGTCACAAAGCCGTTTGAAGCCAAAAAGGACGAAGTTTAGGCAAATCCATGTACTTCCCATAATTCCCATGCTGAGACAACCGCTCCCATTGCAGCTCCCGTAGACACTAGCGCAAGAGTTCCCTCTAGTAATTTTTGTAGGAAACTCTATGGTTTCAGCAGATGGATCGGCGGAAGGCTTAAACGTTTGTTGTTGGCAGCATACCTTTGCTGTTTGGTTCTCGAGCAACACCGCTTGCTCAAGTGTGAGGTCGCTTTCCGTCAGCAGTTTCGTAGATAGTTTCTTGTTTCCCATGCCAACGACGTTTCTGCCTTTCAGGTCGCCGTAATCACTGGTCAATACGAAAATGTACACTTGTATACTGCTGTTATAAAATGCGCCATGTTTTTTCCTTCGTGGTGCGAGCGGGTGTTAAACAGAGTACGATGTTCGTAGATAACGCTTTTCTTTCCCATAAAGAAACTCTCGAAGGCTGCAGCGACGTCGTCATACGAGTAGTCTTCATCCGCCAGCAGTGGTTGCAAATACTTCTGCTGCCTTTGGACCCATGAAGTAAACGAGGGAATTCACCTTCTCTGGGTCCTTCAGCACCGATGAAATGCGAAACCGCCCCCGTCATCGTTTTCCCGTAGTCAACTGCTCCGGAACGAACGTGAACTGTTCTGGAGAAGAAATCTGGTAGTCCGGTTGCAGTGCTTTCGGACCCGAACCTTCTGAAGATGCGGTCGCGTCCATAATGATTTCGAAGTTGCAGCTGCCGCAACGGCCATTTCTTTAAAGCAGAGAGGTTGAAGAGACTCTTTGGTCAAAGAATAAATTAGCGCAGCTTCTGGCAGTGTACATGAGGCATCGATGGTTACTGTTATGTTACGGACTCCACAAACGCGCCCTCGCTGTCTCTACCCCTGCACTTGCTTTTCACACAAGCACAGGTGGCGTCAGCAGTTGCACGCACAACACGAGACGCACTCAGTACATCTATTGCTCGTTGTGCACGCTGCAGCGTCATCGCAGATGTCGCATAGGCGAGGGTTTCGATAGCCTCAGGAGAAGAGAGAGAGAGAGAGATTTATTACGCATGAGCGTAGGTTTCCTGCTGCATGCAGTAGGATAGTTGGCGCCCATGTTCACAACTACATTGTCTAAAGACCAGTACTGAACATTATCTTGGCTTGTTTCAAAAGTGTTTCGGTGCCCGTATAAAAGGACTCGCCTGTGCCTGCAAAACGCTTGCGTAGGAAGTGACTTGAATAAGTGGGACGATGCAGCTTTTACAGTGCTTGCCGACAGCCAAATCATCGTGTAATATAGCTGCTTCGCTTAGAGGGCATACTTTGCCAAAAATTGTAGCTTCACAGCAAACGAAAGAAACTTCCATACAAATACTTTAAGATTGTAAGAATAAATGTTTGCCATGTTAGGACTGAAATAATGTCTAGAATTGGTATTCATATTGGCAGTGCAAGATTGAAGAAAACACGCACCAAATATTGCGCCCCCAGTATGAATACAAGCTCTATCAACCAACCAGCCCGCATTTCCACTTTGACAACAATGTTTAAAAAATTAAAGCACAACCTTTAAACCACGAGGTACACTAGAGAAGCGTAAGCGCTGCATGGTAATGTGCGTACAGCTGAATGTAATTTCAAGAGCAACATTTCTCCCGTGTACATCATACGTACGAATGTACCGAGTGTGCCTGATTGACGTCTGATAAGTAGTAGTCGTTTCCTGGACGTAAAAACAAAATAAGAGGAAAATAAACAAGAAAGTCGCAATTTCACCCGAAAAGCGAAGCATCAATTACGATAGCAAATTAGTGGACAGCTATGCGAAGTAAATATACTAGTTTTATCGGCCGTATATAAATTTGTAAACATAGGCATACTAACTAAATTAACAAGCGTGGTGTCACGCGCGCACGAGCAAACATGAACACATCTCACTCGATGACAACGGGAACTCGCTGTCAAAACGCTGGAGCGAGGAAGCGCGGCAGCAGCAGCGAGCGCATTGACCTTCGTGCTGCGTCTGGCATCAACGCGAACTAGTCGCGGATTGATAGCGCGCGGCGGACTGTGTCCCCGTCGCAGACGGCTTTCAAGATACAGCGGCTCGGGCGGGCGCGCGCCCTTCCTACCCTCCCGCGACGGAAGACGGCGCTCTTCCTCCCCGCTTCCCTCTCTTGCGTCCGCTCACGCTTGTACGCTTTCACTCGCACATACAGCATACGGCGTGCGGCGACGATTTCGTCGCCTTTGGACTTTCTACGGAACCTCACAACGACGTCGACGGCAGAAATGAACCTGGAGTGTCCATATAATTGCTATCGCAATAAAAATCGGTTTGCACTTCAAAGTATTGTGGACGTCAGAATGCGGAAGCCCAGAAATAGCCGAGTTGAGAAAAGTGTTATGATCGACCTCAGTTTTCCAAGAAGCCATCGTCTACCACATCTGGTGACGGGGGATGCCCCACCAGCAACACCCATCTGTCAAGGTTGATGTTCACGCCTCATCATTCACTTCGCTTCAAGACAGCAATGTCGCCCTCCTGAATGTCACGAAGTGGCCAATTATCGATGAAAAAGTCCTCGTCGAGAACTCCCGGGGGAAAGCGTTGACGGTGGAACCTGACGAAAACATTAAGAAAATACTTCCACAGGCTCCCCAAGAAGAAATCGACGACGACAAGACCGCAAGGGGTTATTTAAGGCCGTCCTGGCCCCCCTGTTAATCAGAAGCGCTCGAGACTCGGATAAGAGTCACAACCATGTACTAATGAAGTCAATACAATATTTTTTACTTTTTTTTTCATCTCCACGATGCCCAGCTTCGTCGTCGTTTCCCGATTCTTGCGGTGAAGATCCACCTCACGCGGTCGAGATCGTATCGAAAGCTGTAGCAGATCCTCTTTTACATTTTATGTTTACCGGTGGTTTATTAGAGCTTAAATCCGGCCCTAAAATAACATTTCGTTATGTACTTCGCAAAATACGGTATTTTGCATCAATATTTTGGCTGGTTCACCGGGGCTAAAAATGCGAAATCGCTCTAGTTTGAGCGATCAGTTTTCCAAAATGAGTGGACTGAGTCGCAACCAAATGAGTCGCAACCTGCCCGCCGAGCGCATTCTCGTTACCATCCATGTTGCTTCAGTTTACCGACTGCCAGCTGACGGTGACACCAGTTTACTCGTTGCATCACCAGGTTTCTAAGCTATTGTGGTTTCTCCGATTCCTTCTATGATTCGTTCGAATCACCGAAGTCCTGCAAAAGCTTTTCTTTTCGCAGACATATGTCCTAAAATTCACCGAAAGAGATGACTTACCCTGCATAACAGTGACTTCACATCGAGAAATCTTGTGCATGTTCATCAGAATTTCACTGGAGCCTAACCGCAGTGCTTGACATTATTGTGACCATATTGTGTTCAAAAGTGATCAAAAGCTGGAGTCAGCTCGACGTGGCCATAAGGTGCTTACTTTAGATAGAACTATTTAATCCACCTCATCAAAAAAGAAAAATTAAAAAAAAAAAAAACAAGCGCAAGAAACTAATGGTAAAACTGTATTACTGGGCGCGCGCTGACGCCTGCAATTTTACATTTCATGCGGCGAAGTTCAACTGAGCCGACAAGCGAAGCGCGAGATGTCTGACGGTGGGCACAAAAACGCATCAAAGCAAAACGAAAATAAAAATAAATATAGCTTCCCAACATGCTTTCCAAGGAAACCGCGCACGTTGGAAAGGAGAAAACACATCTCCCGTGTAGGGGTAGCATCTGTTTATTGTAATAACTTCTTCCATTTTCGCGTTTGTTTCTCACTTTCTTTCTCTTCGCGGCTCGATATTTTCCCCGAGCTTGTATTATTATACAACCACATCAAAGCACTGAGCGAAAGAGCGAAAAAAAATGATGGCAGCATGAAACAGTTGGTCTTCACTCCGCGTGATGGCGCCACCAGTCCGACCGCTGTGGCACGGGTCAGTGACGCGCGACAGTTTGTATGCTCAGGGCTAGGGTACCTCAATGTAAATGTGGATGTCAACGGCGTGGTCACTACAACGAGCAGTTACTTGCGCGGTGCCTTGAAACTAGTTCAAGCCAACGCGTAAGCAGACGCAGTCATAGTCTCGTGCTCATTTGTGGCTATATCTCACTCGAGCAGGACTACCGAGAATTAAATTAACACGGCGATACAACGTCCAACCAGGGCCTCTGTTCACAACACAACACTGTCCGCGCGCACCAGGTGATTCGCAACGGCAAGAGCAGGCCAACCGTTACAGCGAACGAGAAGACATCGAATAATGCTGGCCACTCACTCCCTGCTCTAACAAACTTAACCTTTATAAATCTGGCTCCAAGTTCTTTCTTGAGAAAAAAATAGCTCGATTACGACCAGCCTAGCAGGTCTCGTAAACATGCGCTCCCGCTAGGAAGTTTTAGACGGTTATAATTTCAAGCTCCTGGAACGGCAACGAGGCTGAAGCTCTGCAGCGCTGTTGAGAAACAAATTATGCCGTTCGGGGAAAAAAAAAAAGAAAAAAAAAAACTTCGCGAGTGCCCAGCTGGAAGCCCACTGGCATCGCTGTTCTTGCTCCGATATACGTGAAAGCACTTTGTCCACGTTTCCGTTAACGATTAATTGACGAGTAACTGATTAACGAACGATTAATTGATAGCACAGCCCTGCTCCTCCACTCCTGTGCTCATCTGTTCGGCTTGATGGGGCGCGTAACTTAATATTCAGTTTACAAACCATACATAACGCAGGCATAATGGAAACGGGTGTGGGTTCATTCGGTGAGCAATGAGCGCTTCACAGACGCCGAGTGTATTGTTTTTTGCGAACCTTGTTTGTACAACAGCTGCCGTCGTGTATACGACAGTACGGAAGGGTAACCACAATTCACCCACTCTGAATGATCCGGAATTCGGGCAACACACGCAGTGCATGTTATATATATATATATATATATATATATATATATATATATATATATATATATATATATATATATATATATATATATATATAACTAACGGAGTACTTATTAGCTTTGGAGGAGCACGCTCCGCCGCATCTCCGCAAATTGTGGCACAGAACATAGAAAATAACACACACGTTTATTTTAGCGTTACATCGTTTCACATTCTGCTTACACTCGTAGCAATGCAAGCGTGCAATCCTGTGGCTGGCGACACGAACTTGTCCGGAACGTCACACAATGGCAAGCTGACATGCATACGTGTGCCATGGCTCCGTGGCGACAAGCACTCTGCAAGAGCAAGCGGACACATACACATTCCTCACAAACCCAAGGTGTCATCTTTGCTTCAACTGAAGGAATATATATTGCAATGTAGCTTTTTTTTTCATTGTTGTTTTCGCAACATGTCGCTGCGCTCGGCATCTTGTATGATAATGTAGAAGCCAATACTTATGTTTCTTTTTTCATGTAACACGGGTCATCGTTTGTACGATAACCTCAGTGGATTATATTACATCGCTGCAACATTTTCGGCACAGGCTTGCGCTGCGCGGTGGCTTTATCTTGCACGTATTCGCGACTTCACGCGCTTACAGGACCGCAACAAGATGGGAGGTTAAAGAGCCGAAACACCGACCGAAGTTGTGATTGTTTCTTTTTATTTTTCCTATGCCAACATTTCTGACACTGGGAATTACTCTTAACTATTGCCTCAATAATTACGACCCATCATTTCACAGTGCTGACGAAGGAGGCATTGAATTACACGCGGGAATGGAAGTATGCAAATATATTTGGCGCTGTCTTCTCCCTGTCAAAATAACATTACTTCTCAGCGTTATTACTATTATTATTATTATTATTATTATTATCGTTTACTGATAGTTGTAGCTAATCCAAGTGTAAAAAGAAAACAATGCGGCATGACATCTCAAAATGGCTGTTGCGGACTTTAACACTCTCCCGCGAAAGAAATTTCATGTAGCGGCCCCAAGTGCAAGGTACGGCCTGCCGCGTAGCGGAAGAAATAACGCGCCTACAGCTTCAGGGACTGATCGTCGTGACCAGTGTGTCCTGCCGAAAGCATAGATAGACTTGGCCAAAAGACCTTCAGCGTAGACACTACCTTTGATGTCGCAGACTCATTTTTTTTTTCTCTTGCAACTGTCTGTTCAGGTGCCCACGGACTAGCAGACAACACGTCTCAGAGCCACAAACTTTTTTTTTTTTAACTGCTTGTCTCATAATTCTTGCGCGGCGTTGATGACGTCTTGTTTGACACGCAGCTTTTTTTTTTTTTTTTTTTCAAACTGTGTGTCTGAAAAAAGAATGAAAAAAAAAAGTGATCAACCTCACAACATAACTACGGACCAGGACGAAGTCAAGCCGCCCCGCGACCGTCGTGAGACGGTCTGCCCAACCGAATTCCCCACGAAGATAAAAGCAACCTCAATTAACCGAACGCGTGGACAGCGCTCCAGCTGCTCCCAACGCGATATGCATATGCATATATATATATAGATATATAATTCATATGTCGGTGAAGGGGTGCACAAGTGTATATTTTATTCAAAAATATCAAACAAAAGGGGCGCGGAAAGCGGACACAGCAGCGTTGTGATATAAGTATAATGCCCTTGAAAGCTGCCACGTGAACAAAGAAAAAAGAAAGGACTCTGCCAGCGAGCGAGGCCGTTTCAGGAGGCCAACTGACGAGAAGCAGATTGGAGAGAGAGATATGGTTAGGCGATGCTCACACAGTCTCCACGGTGCAGCACTTATCGGGAATGGCAGATTGCGCGACGATCGGTATACGAAATAAATTATCACCGGCTCTTGACCGTCGAGACAGGTTCCCCGCTAGGATTATTAAGGTGCCACACGAGTGAAGGCAGAACGGGGCTTCAGCTGCCAGGTATGCTTAAAATATCCATGTATGTAAAAAAAAAAAAGACAAGTTGAACTGCGGGATCTCCGCCGTGAAGGCGGCGAAGCGTCTCCCGTCATTCCATTGCAGTGCGCGCGTGAAGGTATATGGGAATGCTAAGCACTACGTGTGAGGATGAGAGTAGACCGTTCGTATGGATCGCAAGCACACCGGGCACTTTGTTGACCTTTGTTACGAGGAAGAACGATAAAAAAAATAATAATAAAGCGTGGAGGCGGAAAGAGAGAGGGCAAAGTAAAACAAACTCAAAGCGAAAAATCGCATCGAAGATCACAAGCACCGGGGCCGCAGTGCAACACTGCGAGTGTAACACTGCGGGTGTAACTTGTGCCTGGGATATAACGCGTAGTGAGACAATGTGTCGTAAGTAAAGCTGTACTCGCTATAAAATAGACATATACCTATGAGACGAAGTGTGTATGCTATACAACGAAGTCCGAGTTGTGCGACCTCGGTATTAATTAGGTGAACGCTGACGAAAAGGATGTTAACGGCGCCAGGTAAACACTATACTCGAGTTGTTGTTGTTTTGAGGCAACAACAGCAACAACTCGAAGCACGAGCAATGCATGAAGGGTCTCGCTACAGGCACCGGAAGAATACTATCGTAGAAACTATTTTGCACGGTGAACGAGCGCAGAATGAGGAGGAGGAGGAGGAGGGGTGAATGGGGAAAAGGGGCGGGGGAAGGGTTCATGAAGACGAGTGAAATTTACAGTAGCCGCAGTTGTGCGATGGTGTGAAAGTGTGTTCCTATGCAGGTGCAACCAAAATGCAGTAGCCACGTTTGCTCATTTTTCTGGCTTTGATATCGAAAAAAAAAAAAGTGAACAACGGCGATAGCTATAAGCTCATTACACAGCGCATGTCGATAGGATCATGACGGCGCTTTTGTATAGAATGCGCAAGCTTCCAGCCTGCTTGCGGTACTGGTTTTTACCCCCTGTTTTTCTTTGTTGTTCTTTATGATGCTCCTGTGCGCCGTCGTAGGCAGAAGGAAAAAAAAAAAGAAAAAAAAAAGGTCAGCTCTTGGCCACATCGTGAAAAAGCAGTGCATTAGGTCAATTCAGCAAAACTCAGCAAAGCAAGCGAGTAAAAGGGGTCGAAATAAAGGACGAGCACCGAGAGGCAATTTCTTACACTGCATCGAATAGTTGAAAAAAAAATTAAATCTCTCCGAAGTACATTTTCCGGACCGAGTGCTGTTGTGGTCGGGGCCGGCTCTCATCTAATTATCGTGTATGTATATATATATATATTTCCTTTCTCATGGCCATCATCGCGTGGTACTAAGCGTCTGTGGGGACAAGCGAGCCCAACCGCGAGGAAAGACGAACATCAAAAGCTAGGAGCATTCCACACGCACACTAAATATAGTTTGCAAAGCAGAAAAAAAAAAAGACTCTCACGCGATATGTCATCAGGCGGAAACACACCATACTAGCACGCTTTACTGGGTTAAGGGATCTGGTATGTCTCACAAACGCGTAAGCCTCGTAACATCTCGCTTCACCGCGCATTACTATGTGCGTTACTCGTATTTACATTCCTCTCCTATTTTGTTGTTGTTCCCGCGGGCGCCGTGAATCGCATAGCAGTTATATTACATGCGAGAGCGAAGGGAAACAGCAGAGCGAAGTGGAGACATCCTTGCGCTGTTTCTGTGTGTGTGTGAAACGCATGGTTTACGAAATTAGAAGAAAGCGAATTGAAATATTACCTCTCTAACCCCCACCCACCTTCTGCTCTCCCCAAATCTCGTGCCACCCTGGGCACAAATCAATCGTAACTGCAGTCTCACGCAGGTTAGCACGCTGAAGACGTTTCACTGTTACAAAATCTGGCGCGCAGTCTTGGAGAAGAGGACGGCTTCAGCGCAAGATTAGAAATTAAAGTCGAGAACAGCTGCGCTGATCCGAAACAGCCGGCGGCGCCGAGCGAGCGAGAATCGTGCGCTTCCCGGCGGTCACGAAATCACGTGTGCTTCGCCCTCCCCCAAAACACACACACCGTGCTCGATTAATAAAATAGGGGGAGAAAGCACGTCTGTCAAGCTACACTTTATTTACAAGTCGAGGAGAGATTAGTTCATCGCGCTCGGCTCTGGGTTCCGAGTTGATAAAAGAGAGAGAGAGAGACAGATAGAGAGAGACAGATAGAGAGAGAGGGGGTGGAAAGTGTGCGCCAGCGCTCCGCACCGTGCCGCTATACGTACACGTGTTGTCTGTCTGTGTGTGTTAGCGCGTGCGCGCGCAGTGTTTTATTCGAAGCACCACCGGCCACACAGCTAAAAACGTTGCCAGCCACTCGGTGTTACTGTGGAAATGTGCGTTCTCAAGAACCGAAACAATGCAAGATAGAGAGAAGCATTTGGAGCTCTCACCGCCAGCGTTAGGCATGCGGTTAATTCAAAGTCATACGATACCGAAACGGCGCACTTGTCGTAAAAAAAATCAACGCAACCGTCAAGTTTCTTCTTATTCTGAATACGGTATATTTTAATCCCTTTAATTTTTTCACAGCGCGAATACCTGCCCCGCGAGCGGAATGCACGCACACTGCGGATACATGCGAGAATGCTCAGGAAGCAACGACTGACTGGGGAATTTTCTTCGAGCCACTCATGCCGGGAGGAGAGCGCCGAGCTTCAGCACTGGAAGATTTCCTACGCGGGGTGTTGATTCTCCGCGACACGCAAAGACGAAGAAAAAAAAAAAAACAGTAAAAGGGGGGGGGGAAGCAATCCTGGCGCACTTCTCCAGCATCAAGCGTCCTTTATTTTATGGGTATTATACTTCATCACCGAAGGAGAACTAGCGAGCGGCGGATGTGATGCAGTATAGCAAAGCAGGTGGTAGTGGAAATCGGGTCTCGTATGCGCTATACAGGCACGTTTGCAACTATAACGCGAAACTGGCGCGCGCACGGCGAGAGAATTTCGTGAATCAGCAGGATGATAAATTCTGCAAGCGCATGGCATTCTGACATCTATAGAGGTTGCGACGGATTCAGTCGAGAAACTTAGCGCCGTGCCCTTGCACGAGTGAAAGTATACGAAAAGGGGGAAAAGAGAGGGGAGGTGGGTGGCAAGGGAAACCGGCAGCGGGTTTACAGTGGAGACAGCGGCACAGATGCCAAGACCCATGGAAGCTCTGTTGAGTGCGCAGAGCTGCCCGCGAAAATTTTCATGAAAAACGCCGCGGCACTTGAAGTTAAGTAGCTGCATGCGCTCAGCATTCTGGGAAGTAGTCACGGTGGGGGCAGTCGCTTTCGAGAGCCAACGTTTTCGGAACCCTAACGGAACGTTCTTTAGGCAGACTAAGAGGCGATCTGTTTAATTCGGTTCGGTTAAACCCCGTACTCCTCTAACTGCCCGAAAAGAATGGCCCCCGTTGTACTGCTGACGAGAAACTTCCCTTCGCCGGGTCACGGGAGCGATTCCTGCGCGTGTATGGACTAACAGGGATGCTTGAGTACACAGCATTTCTGCCATTGTGGTGCCGGTAAACTCAACTCCATGCCACAATGGCTAAGGCAGCAGTCTTGCTTACTCTGACAGAAAGAGAGAGAAAAAAAGTAAGTAGGTGAGTGGGTGGGTAAAGGGAGGGGGTGGCTCATTCGCTTGTTTAACGTACGGATACCAACGCGATTTTTTCCCCCAACGCCGTTCAATGCTAGGGACAACGACAAACATAGGTACCAAAAATACATCCAAGACGCTCGCTGTGCACGGTGCTTATTTCACAAGGAATTTAGTGCGCGGACGCAGCCGCGCGCACGAAATACTCTTCGGCATCGTTTCAACAGAACAGAGCTTGCCCGCGTTCGCACGGAAGCGTGGACGAATTGTTGCAAGAGCCGTCATTTATTCATATTTAGGTGCGTTTCGCGACTCAAATGGTCACACCATTATAGTAATCTCAAAATTTTTATTGTGGCTACATTTTGTTGTAATTCTTTTTCTCCATTTGTTGCTTAGTTCTGGCTATCACTCTGCGCTCTTTGTACAACAACTAAACGCAAGTGCTGTTGCCATTATTCGGAAAATGCCCCCCCCCCCCCCCCATTATCGCCTAACTTCGGCCAGGTAAAATATATAGCTGCCAACAAGACGGCTCGAGGGACCCGGTCAGACTTTCTGAAGTATTTCTGAAGAATGTGACCTGGTGGCTGAGACACATCTGCCTCGCACCGCTGAGTTTGCTTTCATATAAAGCCCTCATAGAAGTGCACTTAGCACCCGAAAGCACTCGCAACCATAGTCTGCTGAACAAAAACTGCGCTGTTTGCCACGAGGAGAGAAGCACGATTGAAAACGAACTAAACGTCCACAAGAAGGCTTTAAGCATCCAAGTGGGAGTGTTGTATTGTCAGCGCGTATTGGACTGTGATATGCGTCAAGAAAAGCTCTCACGATACATCTCTACAGTAAATGACGCAAGCTGTGAATATTATCGGCATCACATCGAATGTATAGCGCAATTACTCAACGCAAACGTCGCGGTAAGCTCACGAAAAGAAAATACGAGAAGCACCCTGAAAAACACACGAACGCGTGTAGACGGAAAATAAAGCTGCCTTGTCGGGCTGTGCAGAATACCTGCCTCTCTAGTCGAGTAAAACTAATCGCACCGTGACTAAAGCCATGCAGGGACACCTTTTCCCCATAGTGAACAAACTTCAAACCAATCGCTCGTAAAAGAGAGACCGGCTACTGCCAGCTCTTGGTACTACGTACAAAAAACGTACTTGAAGGTGCGCTAACGCAAAGCATACGTGTGCCAACAGAGAGGAAGCTCCGAGGGCGGTCGAAAAAAAAAGAAGATAAAAAAAAGGAAATAACTAACAAGCATCACAGGAAGAGTCGCACTTCTGTCACAGAGCACAGAAAGCTGCTTCCCATCAACGCGGCGGACGGATCCCACCGCTTACACGCTGCTCACGAGCCCAACAGACGCAACCGCCTTCATCATCATCGGGGACTGCGTGTCACAAAGGGGCGGCGCGCCTCCGCCGTTCACGATTCACTTGTCCGCCACACGCGCTTGACGCACATTCGTGGGTGGCAGACTAATAAAGAAAGAAGAAAGAAACGTGGTGTTGTCCAGACAGGGTGTAAACTACACGCGCGATCCGCAGCAGGCGGGGATGATTGTGGACTGTGTGTTGTGACTATGGCTTGGGCGGCGCCCTGGCGCCGCTCGCTGGCTGTGGTAGGTGCCGATGCGCGTGCCTCAGTGGCGGTGCAGTCTGAGCTTTCGTTCCCGGTGGTGCGGTGCGCGCACTTCGGAGAACGAGCCGGAAGCGCCGGCCGGGAACGGCGGCGCCGTGGGGGCGTGCTGCTGGCCGGACTCGCCGGTGTCCACGGCCGAGTAGGCGGCCGAGAAGCCCTTGGCGTTGATGTTGTCGTCCGAGCGGAAGCGAAGCAGCAGGGAGCCCGAGTTGGACGTGAACTCGCCCGGCATCTGCGAGACGTCGCCCCGGGGAGGACGAGCGAGGCAAGAATGAACGAAACGCAACTCGCGAACACGTTCGACGAGAGCTGCTCAAGAGAGAAAAGGATGCATAGAAAGGCAGGGTGGTCAACCAGAGGTAGTTCCGGTTGGCTACCCAAGAGCTGCTCAAGAGCTACGAACACGCACGTAGGATGGTGCGCAAGAATCGGCGAACTTGCGCTGAGTAGAACCTGTGTTTGAGCTATTCGATTAATACTTGAAGAAATAAACCGCAGCACTAAGCACTATGGATACACACACGCACACACACACACACGCTCGCAGGATGAACGTAGCGTTTGTTCTGTCGCCTTTATTGTGTTCGTTGTGCTGACGCTATACGCTTATTCCATTAAGCATAACTGAATAAAATATATCAAGCAAGCTGCGCTACATTCTATACTGCGTATCCACGTCAAACGTGCGTCTCAAGCTCAAGCTTGAGTCGAGCGCCATAGAGAATCGTGGGAGAGAAACGAGATAGTGCGCCAACCTTATTCCCGCAGAACTTCCCCAGTTGGGGAGCCGAGTCGTCGTAGCCGTCGAAGAGCTGAACGAAGTCGTAGCCGCAGTCCTGCTCGTGCTCCAGCTCGAAAGTGAGGAAGCGCAGGCGCACGCGGCCGGACTCGGCCTCGACGAGCCAGTCGCAGTCCTCGCGGTTCTCGTAGTTCTGATCGCCGTACTTGGCGTGGGAGTAGAGGTGCTCCACGGTGCGCCCGGTCGCCAGCAGCCGCCCTCCGCAGGCCGTCGAGTGGGACGCCTTGAAGCCCTTGCGCTGCACGGAGGCGTCGCTCTTGAACACCTGCGGAGGACGAGCGGGGAAGGATTGACGCCGACGGCAAAATGGCGGTGGATCGCGCGCTCTCGCGACGCTGTTGCCGGTGAAGCAAAGCGCAGCAAAAAAAGAAGCTTTTCACAGCATCGAACGCGCTAGCCGTGTATGCGCTGCCACGGCCTTCTGCTCGCATACAGAGGGTCCTTGAAATAACCCTTTCGTCTGAGTTACGGTTGGTTTGTGATTACTTGCGTTATACAGCTTAACATTTGCATACAGGACACAAAGGAGGCAACAAGGACTCATGGTTGTCGTGTTGGTTCTTCATTGTCTTATCTGTAAATTTAGGCTGCACGCTAGATTTAATGAAAATGACTACAGTGACTTCACCATCAAGCGCACCAGATAGCACATAAGTGAGCGCAGCTGTCCTAGCGTACATTCTAAAGTACTTATACGCCCCGTCCAGCGTTTCTGGGCAGAGAACTGCGCACAGCCTCACGACGTGACAACACACCTTCGATACTTGCAGCGCTGTGCCGCGATAAGCACTACAGTTACCTGCAAGCTTGCACACGTATCTACACGGGACGGCCAGACTCTGCTACAGCAGCGCCGAGAACGACAGTGCATGGTTGCCACTTCACCGTGCTGAAAGTATCGCGTGCGCGGTATTGGCCCAAACAGCGGCGACTTCAGATCGCCCAACTGCCGTCTAGGGTCTCCGAAGGAACTGTCGCTCACCATGTACATGCGGTTGGTGGTGGAGAGAATTGGGTGGGGCACCTTGGCCCCGCAGAAGCGACCCAGCGTCGGGGCGTCTGTGCTGTCGCCGTCGTACAGGGAGATGTGGTCGTACGCGCACTCCTGGTGCGGCTCCAGCTCAAAGTCGTTGAAAATCTGCCGAAAAAGGTCACATGAGCGGAACCGCACTCGACAACGGATGCACATAAATTTCTCCTGTGCTGACGCGGACGAGGTTGTATGCGAATGCAGGCTGTAATACCAGTTTGAGCCGGTGCCCGGGAGTGGTGGTAAAGAGCCAGGCGCAGTCCTTCCTGCTCGGGTAGGCGTCCGGGTAGTTGGGACTGTTGATTTCGCCCAGCGGGGCGCTGATCTGGTGCGTGCACGTGCCTGCGCCGTTGGAACAGGGAGAAATAAGGTCTCAGGCACGCGTGGTCTTGTGACAACGCCACCAGCGACTCAAGTGAGATAACGGACCCTCGCCGACACAACTCGGATAGAGGACGCCTTCCAGTGAGCGAACAGCTCAGGAGTGCCATAAAACTGTTCTCGCGCTCAGTCCCACCGTCTGACTCGGAGGCAGTAATGATGCTGGAGCAAGTATTCGCGAAAGCGTTTTTATACTATAGTGTTGAGTGCTTCCGTTCGCCAACTGGAAAGCGCCATGAATGACGCCATAGCGCTCAGAGCAATTTATTCAGAAAGCAACGTGGCCGAGGACATTTTGGGGGATAACAGGCGAAACGTGCATGCACGGCCGTCAAGGTAAAAACGATATCCTCATTCGTGTCTAGCCTGCTTGTTCTATAGTCGTTACTAAGGGACCACAAATTTAATCAATATGCGTTTCAATCGCATACACGCGCTTGCTTGAGCAATGCAAACGTGCAACGCACGATGGTACTTCCACCGCCAGGAACTTGACCAGTCATTGCGTGCTGATCAGCGGAACGCTATTACTACTGAGGCTATAAGTGGCGAATATCATCTTATTTTTTTCAAAAAAAAAAGAAGCAGAAAAAAAAAATAACGAAGAAAGAGTGACACAACGCTTGAGATAATGCAAAATTAGATGTTTGCATTTCACGTGTTGATTTTGCTTTCAAAACGTTATTAGAGTAGAAAGAGAGAGAGAGAGACAGAGAGAGATGAAGAGGAAAGGCAGGGATATTAACCAGATATTAGTCTCCTGTTTGCTACCCTACAATGGGGTTGGGAGATAGGCGTTAGAGTAAGTTTTCTGATAGGTGCGCGCCCTAACGCAAGTACCGAGCACTATGCTTTTGTGCAACTGGTATACGATAGAGTTTCGTATTAGGTATGCATTTCATCATAGCTTACTGGCCGGCTGTTTAATAAACCGTCTATTTATGCAGCTGGCTAAATAAGCGTGTGACGCAGTGCGGACGGTCGACGCTGTCGTTAAAGGGTTGCAGTTCGCGAAAGCAGGCCGTGCGTTAGCGCCCCGTCCCTCGACGAAGACGCTTAGCACAGCACATATCTCGGCTCTAGCAAAGCTAAGATTCTTTCGGCGTATGATAATGAGCGGCAGCTGGCTCGGCCATCAAATGTTGCGCACAGTCTGCGTCTGGTAAACACGACACGTGTAAAGGCAAGGCCGTGATGTGTTCAGTAGCCTGGGCTAACGGTTCGCTGTATACAAGAAACATGGCTCAAAAAGAAGAAGAAGAAAAGAGTAAGATAAGTGACAAGCAACGAACAAAGATCACCGATACGCGTATAAAAAAAAATAACACTAAAATGAAAAATGCAAACTACAAACGTAAAGGCCGAGAGATGATGGTCGATTCATCCGCGGGAATCTACGAAGGTGCAAAACACAGCATCCTGGGGATACAAGTTTCTGGCTCGTTCATTACAAGGCCTGGAGCTTTGGGGAAAAAAAAATCGAAAACGAAAGCACTCCCACGAGTTTTTATGTGAGGTGTGCACCTCAGGCCGAACGGTCACAATAGATTTCACTTGCATTGGAGCTTACTAGAACAGGGAAGCCGATATACGACGCCAGTGTAGCGCATAAATATTCAAGCGAATGTTGAAAACCTATCGCCAGCAACACAGGCGGTGAGGAAAACGGTTCACTTGTAATTATGAATAGAGATCCAGAATTTCCGAAATTGTTGAAGGCGTGAAAAAGCAACAGACAATAAAAAGATTTCTTTCGGGAACTGCTGAAACATTGAAAATGTATCTTAATCAGTGTTAGCGTAGCGAAGTAAAAAATATGTGCGGAAGAGAGTTCGTACAAGATGCTTTCGTCGGTTACTGGAACATGTTGACATTGCGCTGCAATCATTGGTATTTCTTTTTATTTGTTCAGAGATTCTTGGTGGCGTCCAAAAGCCTCGCCTACCGGCAATGAAAGCTCCTCGTTTATGTTTTTAGGGAAGAGAGGCTGGTGCACGACTGCATGCTTGCGGCAACTTAATTCTTTGAAGCAGCTTTTTTTTTTTCGGACTTATTATGTTGACTACGTGATCAAGTTCGTGCACCTACATGGTGAAAGCGGGTTCAACCATCTGCATGGATGCCTTCGCACATAATCAGTGGTGACAGAGGACCAGGCATACGTAGATTCCATTCTGCCACCTGCTTGCGGTTGAGCAATTTAAGAAGTTCGAATTTTCGACCTGTCACCAAGTCAAGTGAATCAAATGACTTGCCAGGGAGCATAATTTGCGAAAGCTCACAATTGGGAGTCCGTCAGATCAAGTTGTGCAGCCAGGCAGCCGTCACCGGAAAACTGCAGCATAAAGGCTTGCAAAGAAATAGAGAGTCAAGCAAAAAAAAAAAAAAAAAAAAAAACCTTTGATGGCTACTATCCTTGTTCGAATGAGACTGAAAGCCCGGGCCCCGAGGTGCCTGCCGCTCCCCACCAACGGAACTGAGAAAGTCGTTGTCCTGTATGTGAACAGTTCGCATTTCTTCGGCACTTGTGCACGGGCCAGTGTCGCTATGCAACCAAACGAGGCGCCGGCCAATGATCGCTTACCGACCGGTCCAGACAGAACAGAATACGCGAAGGACGAAGAGGGCACGGGCAAAAGATAGCAGAGCTACGTGCGTTATGTAAGAGCACAAGCAGCTTCATCGTGGCAAGAGGAGTGGCTATAGAGAACGAGCACCGCGAAAAGAGAATTACGGAAGCCCAGGTGATCGCATGCCTCTATTTTCGTGGTGTGCTTTCTTTCGACGTTGAGCCAACTCGCCCAAATTTATTGAAGCCATTGTGGCGCAAGGAAACACGGACAAAAAAAATGAGGACACGACACCACGGGCGCTAACCCACAACCAGTTGTGAGTTAGCGCCCGTGGTGTCCTGTCCTTTTCTTTGTCCGTGTTCCTTTGCGCCCCAATGGATTCCATACATCTCTACCAACATGCCCAAGAAGAAGTTATTTTGCCCACACTTCTACGTTTAGGAACGTCAGCAGCAATACCCGACGCAGAAACAGTGACTACCTTTGACGCAATAGCACACGCTAAAGGGGCGGACATGACCAGCAATCGTGCGTCAAATAAACTGCTGGGCTCCGAACATATGCGTACACCGGCGCATGTCGCTGTGTCGCATGGCGCATGTCGAAGACCGAGAAACAAGAGAGAGAGAGAGAGAGAGAGAGAGAGAGAGAGAGAGATCTGTGCTACCGCTCAGAAGACCGGGTGGGCGAGCCAGGGGCTGTCTGCTTGAATAATGGATTCCAGGACCGACTGGTTTCCGCGTCGTTTCGCAAGGTTAGTAGAGTATAGGACGCGAGGCGGGAGCGCGGGCCTGTATAGTCGCGTTTCGTATATACCGATGAGGCGCGTATTAACGATCCAGCTCCCTTCTATCGGGCAGTGGAACGGCCGCGCTGCTCGACACGAAATGCATTCAGCGCACGGTCACCACCGCAGCAGCCTGCGTGTCGCGCGTTGTCCAGTATAATCCACGCAGGCGCTGTCCCGTTGCGACACGGGCTTCGCCGTACCCGACCTAAGCTTTACAATATTCCCTGCCCCACCTCCGCACTTTAATATCGTGTCCCTTTTAGCACGTGATAGCGGCGGGCTATCCTAAAGTACCAAAAACAGTATTGGTGATGGGGGAGGGGAGGGGAAGGGGGGGGTGGCGAGGTTGCGACATGTGAACAAAGGGGGTACTGTAGTGGAAACGGCGGCGACGACGACGACGAGGCGTAGGGACCTATGCCCGCGGTCAGACCGGGCGGTGGGGGAGTCCCTTTCTCGCCCCTTGTCGGCGCTAAGGACATTGCGGCGGCGGGCAGTGCAGCAGCAGCCCCCGACGCCGCCGGCCTATCCGTCCGCGCTCCTTTAATGGCGTGCGCGGATCCGCGCGGTGCCATTAACATAATAAATCCGGCGCCTTGCTGACTCGGGTTACGGCGCTGGTGCTCAAAGTAATGAGAGGCGGCACTTGACGACACGATGAGGGGAGGCATGGGAGGCTAGAGGGGAACTGGGCCCGCCACTTTTCTTTTGATCCGGCAGGCAGTGCCCCGGGCTGAACGGGCCGAGCCCCCGAGTGGATTGGAGAGGCTGCCTGTGGCGCTTGAACCTGCTGCGCTTGTACACGTGCGCCCTGTACACAGCTCCGTTTCGAGTGGCCTTTAGAAAAGGGCCATTTCTTTTGGGGTCGCTTCGTTGTTTTCGTGCACTCTCAAGCTTAACGTCTGTGCGTGTGCGCTCGTGTTTGTGACGTGTGGGGAGGGTGGGGGGCGGGGAGACTCGAGGCATACGCTAAACTTTTTTAAACGCTAACCTCCTTACACGCTTATCTTCACTCTAAACTTCCATTCCTTGCGCTGCAGCGGGAAGTAGGCGACTTCCGTCTACGACATGGGAAATGAAAATTGAGAGTTCAGGAATGAGGTCACGGGGTTGGCGAAGGGGGTGGGGGTAGTTGTTTTAACGTCGCTGCTTTGCACCAACGGGGGCAGGAGGCAAAATACATCTTGAAACAGAATCACTTGTACGGATCTTAAACGGATCCTCCCCTATACGAGAGCACGGTAGCAACGATTACAAGTAAATTGTATCGGTTAGTGTGTTCCCGGTGTAAACATCCCCCAGTCAGGTTATGAACAACTACACTGCACATACCAACAAGACAGCGCACATTCTCACTTCTGGAAACGATAAAACAAAACTTTCGATATCGGTTTTCTCTGAGAAAAAAAAATATATATATGAAGAGGAGCGGCCCTCTGGAATGGCTGCCAAGATGTCGCGACCTGATAGCCTGCGGTATAAATATGGTTCTATGAAGACTTGACTAGCACCGTCTATGCTCGACAGCCACGAGATGTCGACGAACTGCGACGACATGTTAAATCAGCAATTTGTTCCTTATAGGTTACCATCCTGAAAGAGCCAACGAGTACTACCTTCCCGATGGGCCCGCTCCTGTAATGTAGCGAGGGGTGTGACGCACCATTTTTAATAATTGTAAAGTTAGCTGTTCTGCCAGGTTATTTGCACAACTAATGGCGGCGTAGTCATTTTTTTTTTTTTGGAAACAGCGCGTACAAGCACAGTTTGCTTGTATTATGACGTCAAAAAATGTAGACGCGGCTCTCGTGATGAAACCAGGCGCGAGAGACAAGCCCAAGAAAATGCAGCGAGCACGTCGTCTTCACTCGAACGATAACCAGTGCCGCCATTCGTTGGGCAAATGTGCAGGGCTGAGAAGCGTGATGGCGTATTATGAAAACATTTTATTGAAACAGTGTAGTAAATGCGACTTGCGTGGTTATTTCTCTAAAAGACACACTCAGGTTTATTGTGTTATGTGTCTGCCAGAGGGAATGGCCTTGAACATCACGTGACCACAAGTTTAACCATGCTCATGGCCCACCATGTTTATTCTCTTCATACTGTCGCAGAAAATCAATCATAAGTATAGAGGGTAGGGGATTACCGTATTGCGTGTTGAAATCATTTGGCGTTAGCAGAGATCATGATTCTGTAAGCAGCTAACTAATGGTAGATATTATTCAACGAATCGCCCATTACAGTGCCATTATAGGGAGCATGACACCAAACCTGATCTTAAGAGGAAGCTTTAGCTCGGGTGCTCCTATATAACTGCATGTAAAAGGAGAATTCGTTTTTCTCGGCAACCACTGCACCAAATTTGACGAGCTTTGTTGCATTTAAAAGAAAAACTTAAAATCTAGTGACTATTGGTTTCGAATTTTTTTATTTAGGTCGTCAAATTTTTACCAAAAATTGGCAAAAATTGCTAATTTTCAGAAAGCTAAACTATCAAGTTCACAACTCCGTAACTCAGCAATGAAAAATGATATCACAATTCTGTGAATTGCATCTCATGGTACATCTAAAGCAGACAAAATTAATGTGTTACACATGAATCTCAAAAAATTTAGTAATATGTAAATACAGCTTTTGCAGAACCCTTGTACATGACGTAACAAATTCACGTAATATATAAAGTGACATATTGAATTTGTCCGCTTTGAATAATCTAATGGATGCCGTTTTCAGAACCGCGATATTTGTTCTTGATGCTGAGCTATTAATTTGTAAACTTCGTGCTTGTATCTTTCTCGAACTTTCAAAAT
The DNA here is from genome assembly GCF_023375885.2 of Dermacentor andersoni. Lineage (NCBI taxonomy): Eukaryota > Metazoa > Arthropoda > Arachnida > Ixodida > Ixodidae > Dermacentor > Dermacentor andersoni. The sequence goes on from NC_092814.1 coordinate 310,497,378, forward strand.
TTTGAGAACTCTTTCTACAAAATTCAGGCCCTCAATCGAATATCCGCTTCCAACAGTCACTAGAATTTAACTTTATCTCTAAAATGCAACAAATTTTATTAAAATAGGTCCAGCGGTTATCCCAGAAAAGCGTTATTGCGTTTTACATGTATTTGAATAGGCCGCGTCGGAGCTGGGCCCGAGCTAAAGCTTCCTCTTAAGGACTGATATAAAGCCGCCGAAAAGCATCGATGCACTGTGCTCCATACTCGGGAAATACAGTTTTTAAAAAAAAATTAGTACAAAGCAAGAAAAACACACGGAGAGAGATGTTGGATCGGACTGACAAAGCCGTTCGTGTGCAAGATTTGTTCGTAAGACCGGGTGCCCACCATTCCATAGCTGGCGATGGGCTGATATAGCATGGCTCCGTGGGTGATGACAGCCAAGGCGCCGGCAAAGAAATGCCCATTGGAAACAAAAAGCACGGCAAGCGCTGTCCCTACATTTTTTTTTTGTAGCACTAAAGCTTCATCGTAACAGACTTAATGAGGGACTGAAGACAGTCTATGTAAACTCGAAAAGCTGGAAAGTCGGCCTGGATCGTCAAGTTATGGCTGGCTTTATAAGAGTTGGGGGAGAAGAGAGAAGCAAAAATATAGTGAGAGAGAGGTTGGCGGCAGAGACGGAAATGACTGGGCTTGTGTGCATAAAAAGCGAGGCGTCTTTTTCACCTCTGGAGTCAGGACAGAAAGGAAAAGAAGCGTTTGAGCTCGTTAAAGGTGACGCAACAGGCGCACGTTATATTTGACGTGGCGACTCCGAGCTTATCGTATACAGGAAAATGAATAGTCAAGAACGTGGCGTGAAAGGAAACTGCAACTGTCCATTGCTACTCAGTCAAAGGCGACAAAATCCACCTCAATGTGGCGGGATGGACGAGAAACGGCGTTTTTCAAGTCGCAGTGGTGTACACTGCATCGTTATAAGCAGCCGAGCACACGTACACCCGTGAGTAAACGTATACGGACCAAAGGGACGCCGAAAGACCCCGTGGTCTTTCGGCGACCTGTAGAAGCATGCTAATTACAAATAAATTTCTTGTAGTTAGCATGCATAAACTGAAATTGACGAGTACACTGGAAGGTTCACAATGCCAAGTTTGGACTGCAGTCTTTAATTTCAAATTACATTCACAGACAGAGGAAAAAATCGGCTTTATCGCGCAATCCCTTGTCCGTATACTTTTGCCCACGGGTGTACGTCGAGCGATGTTCCAGAACGTGTTCCGTTGTGCTCGCTCTTATCTTACTCTTATCTATTCTTACCTCAGAAAAATGCTGTTACTCGTGCGTATACATGGGTGCGCGAGTGCGTGCGTGTGAGCGTTGTAACCCACCAAAATTTGGACCGCTAGTTATGTTCCTTTCTCGAGTGCACGTTGCATTTGCTTCGACAAAGCCGCGCGATGTGACTACTTCTGCAGCGCCGTATAAGGTCACACGTACACTTCGTCTCATTCACGCTTTATTATTTTTCCTTGGAGCCCCATTCACCTTCAGCTTTATGCATATTCAGATTTGCTAAGAAAATGGAATAATCATCCTACGCTATAACGATACCAATTGTTAGTGTTTTATGAGCGAAAGAATAGATGAAGAGAGAATCCAGAAATAACAAACAAACAAACAAACAAACAAACAAACAAACAAACAAACAAACAAACAAACAAACAAACAAACAAACAAACGGTACAGCGACAAGAGAGCGAGGAAAGAAACAAGACAAAATTTAATCTGCCCAGAGTCAAGTATGATCGCGCAGCCTGGGCGCGAAATGGTTGGCGTTCATTTCTTGCCGAGCACCGAATGTAAAAAAAGAGAAATATGGGCAAAAAGTACAATGACCTACAGTGTATATAAGCCGTTAACTACCCCTCCCCCATAACAGTTTCAAGCGTTGGCGCGTATACGGTACGCGATAAAGTTCAAATGTTTCGTCGCCCACATAAACTGACACAGAATTCCGTCCGAGTAGAGATTGCAAATATCTCCCCTCGAACATCTGACCCTTTACTCCGCGTTTTATTTTATTTTCGTTATTATCTTCTTTCAGCACTAACCATGGTATCGTCGCATAGTGCGGTGCATATACCTGCTTTAATAGCGATTTTTTTTTTCTCTTTCGTTTCGCAGTTAATTTAGTTCGCGGAGCCCCTTGCGCGGAACGTGGCGCTTCCATATAGCGAGCACGGATAAGGCAAAGAAAACCTCGTTGCTCGTAACACAAGGGCGGCATCTGGTCTCTACACACGACGGTGGTGGCGTCATAGGTTTATGTGTGTGTGTGTGTGCGCGCGCGCGCTTTTGCAGGTGCGGAAAGTGTAGAACAAAGCAGAAAATTATACCGCAAGGAAGTTATGATAATCATTGCGGAAAAGAGTTACGAGAATTGCGAAGAAGGCAGAACAAAAAAAAAAAAAAACGCACTTCGCATTTTGACGACCGCGGGGACGTTCGCTTAAAAGTTGTACGTGCTGATTTTACGACGCAGCGAGAAGGGGCGCACGAATTTTTATCTTTATTTTTAACAGCTGCGAGAAACTACAAACGCAGTAATAAACAAAGTTGCACCTTATAGACGCTGCGCGCTGTGTATTACAGTTCTTTTTTGTTTAACGCTCTTGACATTGTGCCTTGCGGCAGGCGTGAACAAAGGCAAGGAACGTGGGGGAAACAAGTGCGCCTAAGGCAACGCAAAACGTTATCTATATTCATATTAAATAACGGTGGCTGCCTTATTACCTCGTAATGTCTCCCACACCATTCTTTATGTTGTGCGAATTGTTCTTCTTTTTTTGTTCTTTTTTTTTCTCTGATGTTTCGCCGCACGTCCTTCAGTTGAGCAACCCCGTTGCGCCCGACATGAAGTTTCTGATGCTGCTTCTACAAGAGCCCAATTTTTCTCGAGATTGGAGCGTTTCAAAGCTTGGATAAAAGTCTGTCGCGTAATATCGACACTTCGCTTCTGCGATCGCGCCCTGACGGGCTTCGTCCCTCTGGCCAGCTCACTGAACTCGCGCTCCGACCCTTCGAGGTGTGCCCCGTGCCCGGCACTGTGTTGGGTGATGCGCATTGCTCTAAGGCCCAATGAAACATTTCGCACTCACACTTTCAAGATCTCAGATATGCGAAGTGAAAGCGACAGAAATATTCGTTAGACCTGTAAAGTCTTCGAAACTAGAAATAATATAGTTGCAACTGGTAAAGAAAGGAAAAAAAAAAGAAAGAAAACACTACCGAAGCAGGAGATACCGTTCCAGTATTTGTGCCTCTTGGGATATGAAAACATAGATCAATGGAAAACACGGCGACCGCGTTAGCCATAAGTCCAACTTATCTTTGCATTTATGCAGAAATAATGAAAATGTAGAAGCAAAAGAAAAGAAAATGCGAAAGGGAAATTCATACATACTCCGCCTGCCGATTTTTCCCCCGCTTCGAAACGGGGCTCGTATTCACAAAAGTTTTTACCTTAGGATTGTTCGTAAGAGAACATTTTAGCCGAGCCCGATGCTGGACATATAATCAGCGAAGGCAGTTGTCGGCTGATGGTAACGAATACTTACGAACGAGTACCTTTGTGAATTCGTCCCCGAGTGTTTTCGTACAGTGCAATACTGCACGATGTGGACGCACGTTGGAGCCTTTCGATAGTTCGAGCATCGCAACACTTTTCCAGCGGTCGTAAACAACAACAACAACAACAACAACAACAACAACAACAACAACAACAACAACAACAACAACAACAACAACAAACGTTTACAGGAGAAATCAGACAGACAGAAAAGACGGTAAACTTACAGAACTGAGGTTTAATGAAGCAGTTGTAAGTCAAGCATTTTTTTGTCTTTAACTTCTTTCGTAAGCATATATCTTTTTTTTTAACCACTGGAAATTATGATGCATTACTCGGTCTACTAACTAGCCAAGCTTTTTTTTTAATCTTCGACAGATCCAGCATTGACTCGCAACCTCCCAGCCCCGAGCGAGAAACTGATGCGGCTCACCTTCTTTGCAGTCGTGCTTGTTCGGGTGGAGCACGAAGCCATTTTGGCAGGCGCACATGTAGCTGCCCACAGTGTTCTTGCAGATGTGCTGGCAGCCACCGTTGTCGTGAGCGCACTCGTCCTTATCTGCGGAGAAGGAGAAGGCGACAATGCCTGCTAGAGATCGCTGTACTTAAAAAAAAAAAAGACATTTTAAAGCAAGCAACCACGACAGACTGTACAGGCTGCTACGTAGGTGCCCCTCCTGGACGTTCCTGAGTTTTTGTGCTTCTGAGAAAATGATTAATACCCCTGTCACACGGGTAAACTAAAGTGCCCTTTGAGCAAGTGCACTTCAGCGCTCTGAGTGTCATTTTGGCGGCGCGCTGCTACACGAGAAAGACAAGTGTTCTATTCAAATTGGTAGCGATGGCGATCGGGAGTCAGAAGGCAAAGCATGTATTCTAAATAGCCCAACGGCGAGATAGAAGTTTCTAGTTGTTTTTTTCTTTAGATTGCAGTGTGGCACCTTGCAACGTTAGCAACTTAAAAAAAAAAGAAAATGTTAAAAATGACTGCTGACTCTGCTTTCAATATTACTTCACTTATTCTTTTTTTACTCATTCCTGGCGAGGCTACACACTTCGCCGCCGCGAAATGCGTTCGCCGAACACACTCGCCCACAGTGCGCTCTGCAGTAAGCGTTCCTAAGCGCTCCAATGTGGCAGCCTGCGAATAGCTCAAAGTGCGCTTAAGTCTGCCCCTGTGACAGGGATACAAGCCGCAAAAAAAAAAAAAAAAAGAAATACAATCAACTGAAGGAGGTCGTCGTTGCGTCCTCCAGTTTCGCTGACCCGCGAAAGCGGTGACCACGACGTCATTCTGGGCACGTACTTTCACGCGGTCGTTTTCGAGGTATCAGAGGCAGGTACAGTGAGCTACAATGGAGGAACGCCAGCCAGGCAGAGCTGTCAACCCCTGTCGCTTCTGCGAAATTTAGCGTTGCCGTCGCTGGTGGAGACGTTTTATGCGTCTCTAGGATTTCGTTACAGGCAGTCGTGAGAGACCGCGGCTTCCAGCTCTATTTCAGTTTCCGTCTTTTACTGAAGTAACGCCCCTCGTAATTCATGGATCAGATCGGTAGCGATGGTTCGATTAAGTATTTGCCGCTGTCTCTTTGAGCATTTAGAACGAAGAAGCGTGGAGACACTTTTTAGAGGGCCGCTCTTAAGCGCCACTTCTTGCGTTGACAGTCGGCGTGCCGCGTCGGCGGCGTTATACCTCGTAACCGAGCGAACGAGCACAGACGAAAGATGAAAGCGAACGCGGAGGAAAAATGAAAGAAGGGAGCGCCAGGAGGAAAGTGGAGGAGGAGTGGCGGGGAAACGGCCTGCGCATGCAGTTGCCGGCTTCCACTGCATCTGCCGCCGCGCGGGTGATCTCATCTGCGCTTCCGATGTGTGCGTGTGGGAGGGGGGGGGAGAGCCAAAGTTTCTACGCTCGTCCGCCGCGTCAGCTGCTGAGGTCAGTCCGCGGTACCAGCGTGTGTGACGTGTATCACTGCTCCTGCAAGGGGCGATGGCGAGCGGCTACGAGTAAGGCTCGACGTGTCCCTTCCTTGGGTGTTGTCGCCGCTGACACTGGTGGCACGACTTCCCCGCGACGAAGGGCCACTCTCGTCGTTGGTGGAACGAAGTTGTGAGACGAAAAGCCTAGTACCGCGCAATACGGGCTGTGCGACGACGATGGCTACGATATGGCGCCTGTGTAGCGTGCGTCGTCTGCGTGGTAACGAAGCGCGTTACTCACAGGGTTCTCTTCCTTATATAAACCTATACAATCATAATACAAAATATTGACACGCGAAATGAAAGCACCTATAGAGCTGCGCTCAAATTTCGCATTAGGGGGTATCATAATCGTCGATGATATTTTTTTTTAGGCGAAGTCTCTGCACTACTTCAAGCTTTGCCCAGAGAGGTATTTATTCTTTATTTTTTGTCATTGTGGAAGTCTTCGGGAGACGAATTCACAAAGGTTTACGTAGGTAAAAAACTGTCGTTAGACGACCGTCTGCGTTAATTAAATGCTCATTAATCACGATTTGCCTGCAGGGGCACCTAGCTGTCCTTACAAGCCGCTCTAGCGCTCCAACTGCTTTGCAAATGCGGGCCCTGATGCGTATGGACACACGCCTCATAAACCTATACGAGCAACGTAAAGAGAAGCATTGATTTTTTTTTTATTCTTCAGCCCGTGCACCATCGAGCAAGCGTGGTGCTTATTAAGGTTGCAATAACAACACTGATCCAACAAATAACAACGATGTAAGACATTCTAAATCTAGGCACCACATATAAGCTGCAGCTTTACTGCAAACACGCAAAAAGATATGTTTTCCTTTCCGCTATTTTTCTGCAGATAATTCGAACACTAGACGCCATTTATTCGCGAGCTCGTTTCATTGAGTGAAATAAAAAAAAAGTGTTGACGCAATAACGACTTGAAAGGCAAACGAGTAACACAGCCTGCCATAGCTTGCCGAGCATTCGCTGCACTCACTTCAGAACAGCCTCTGTCTGAGAAGCATGGTAAGTTGATAGCAAGAGGTAGATTGACGAGTAGAACAAAGAAGGGGCGTTATGAAAGTGACAAACAGAGAAGAAAAATTCACAGAAAGCAATATCAGAATCAACGGTATTTTCCACAACGAAAGAGTCCTTCTTGTCATTCATTCCGCCTTTCGCCAGCAGCTCACACGCAACCCTGTCACCATTTAGCCTTGGTCAGCCATTCGGCGGGACGGATGATAACATAGAATAAGTCAACTTTTTCTTTATACGAAGAGTTTGCGATATGTCAGCCGTTTTGGCTGACAGAACAAGTCTGTCGCATTAGGCCAGCATCGATGAAGAAGACGTAGAGGTGGCTTCCTCGCCATATTGGCTGCTGTGACGCCTGTGCTGCTCGCCTTACTTGTAAATATTTGCAAATATACGTTTTTTGTGCGACATTTCTGGTGGAGGTGCAGGGTACGCTGCCTGTTCTTCACCATCATCCCAGCACGGAACTCCGAAGCGGCCGCCGCGTTGTTCCCTCGGCGATGGCCACTGAAGCAACCACCGCGCCGGAACTTGCCGCGCCGCAGCCGCCCCACCGTCTGTCATTTTATCGCTTCCAAAAGATACAGGCACCTTCTGTGGCAGAGATCACGTGGACGTTAAAGATTGGATTTCATGGGACGAGCGTGTCAGCAAACAGAACAGGCGGGAGGATACCCTTATGCTGGCAGATTTGGTATTTTATCTTAAGGGAACTGCACGCGTCTGGTACTTACGAGACGCATGAGCACGATCTAACCAGCTGGGACCTATGCAAAGAAAAACTGAACTTGTTCGGCAAGCGCTTGGGTCGTCAGCTAGCCGCTAAAAAAGTACTTGGTTCTCGCGCGCAGCCATCTACTGAATCATACATTTCGTATACTCAGGATATTCTAGCGCTTTGCCGCAAAGTTGACAGCAACATGTTCGAAGCGGACAAGATCGGACACATGCTCAAAGGCATCACCGACGATGCATACAACCTCTTAGTATTCAGGAACTGTGCTACCGTGGATGCCATCGCGAAAGAGTGTCGGCGATTCGAACAGGCAATATCCCGCCGTATTGCCCAGCAATTCACCAGGCTCCCCAATACTGCCGCATCGTCATCATGCGAATAACCGCCACAGACCATACAATCGCCTGCTTCGGACAATTTGACACGTATCGTTCGTCGTGAAATAGAAGCAATGTCACCAGCCCCTCTTGTGCCCGATGTCTCGAGTGCTAACCAGCCTATGGTTTCCTTGATTCAAGCCGTGGTTCGACAGGAGGTCTCTAATTTGGGGCTCTCCTCTGTCTGCACCTTGCGCGTTCCACCAGTTCCACCAGTCACACCATCAGATCCCCCAGTCACACCGAGGGGCCAGCCCTTTTATTCGCGATACCGCAATCCCGCCGAATGGAGGACGCCAGATGATCAGTGAAGTGACGGCACGCTTAATTTCCCGTTAATTCCTCAGTGCGTCGGTCCTTTCTGTTCTCGTCCTCGTTCTGCCGCGCGTTCGCCCCACGGACCATTTGAAGCATCCTGTTGGTCAGCTGTACAGTCAACGTCCGATTTTTCGGACTCCCTAGGGGTCGCGAAAACGTCCGGAAAATCGGGCAGTCCGAAAAAATGAATGTCTGTCTTTTGCTGCCTTCAAGGGCTCAAATCGACGCAAGCACGTAAGAAAAAGCTCTGAAAGTCTGACAGTACACTAGTTAGGCATATCGGTGTTCGTACTGCGACAGGAGACGGCGGGTGCACGCGTGTATAAATAAGGAATACATAATGTGTCCCGCGACAATTGCCCCTTCCCACGGTTGTTAACCTTCACCGCAATACTTCTCGCTTGCTTCAGCGCGTAACATTGCTGCAGTGAGGCGAAGCTGACTTTCAAAAACCGCAATTATGCAACGCGCAGTGCTTTCAGATCTTCGAAGCCAATCGCGAAGATTACAAAGGCTTACAGGATTACAAAGGATTACAAAGTCGGTGCCATTGCTGTCAGTGGCGAATTCTTTCCATGAAAACACGGCACCGAACGGCAAGAAGCTTAATAGCAAACGTCGAAGCATTGAGGCCTAGCGTTGACGCCTACGGCTGCCAGCGGAGAGCGCCGTGCGAAAGCGCCGGTTCGAGGCGGCGAGATAATCAGAATGGCAGCGGTCGTGGCTTTAATTAATGCCGTTTCGGACCTGCGGTCAGGGAAAGAAGTCCAGAAAATCGGACGACGAAGTGTTCTTGCGTTCGAAATTTCAGACGTTCTTATACATTGGCTCGATGGGGTACGTGGTGGTGCCGCGAAGCGATCCGAATTATCGGCCATGAGCAAAAAATCGGCCGTCCGGAAAAACGGTCGTTGACTGTACACTGGTAACTCCTCTAGCCGACGACACCCCGTCAAAGACCATTCGTTACGATTGCTCTCTGTTACTTGAGTCGGCATTAGCGAGTCTTTCGTTCCCTTACAATAAAATTACAGCTAACGTTCTGTGATATAGAAGCACAAATTCCCCGAGTTTTTCCTGAGTATTTCCAGACTACTGAAAATCCCAGAGAATTCCCGGTGTTCCCGGTTTTACCGATTGCTAGACACACCGAACTTCCTATATAATGTGATCACTTCGCCTTCGAAAGGTTGGTTGATCCGGGTTAAACTCCAGGTTCTTGCAGGTGCCCCAGTACTCTGATGACGCCGCCGGACCTGGCCTGGTGCTGGGGGGCGGTGGACACACAGCGCTTGAAGCCGGAGCGAGCTGAAACGACCGCACGAACTCTTCCTCCGCAGCCCAGTCACACGAATCTGGGCTCGGAAAGCGTAATTTGCCCGCCACGCTGTCTCCGCGGACGAGGGTCTTCGCCTAACTCGTCGCACAACAGCGCACTAACGTTTTGGAAAAGCGAAAATGACGCTGAAACTCGACGCCGGCCATGTAGGTGAACGGGTCCAGACAGTCACACTGATGCTTTTCTCGTAGATGTAATGGCCACCTCATAAAGTAACTTAGCTCAATGGTTTGAATTTCGCTACTGCCATGGGCAATTTTAATTGTTAAGGGCCCGGTGTCGCAGAAAATCCGGTGTTGGCGTCCGGCGTCGGTCGCCCTGTGAGTGAAAATTGCCGTATATCTTCTATATGGAAGTAAAGTTCTTTTTTTTTTATTGAAACCAATAATAGCAGAGGTTGGCGCCTTTATGCTGCACCGGCAAAGACCTTGTCACATAGCAAAGGAAGCAAACAGGCGCAAGAAGAGAAAATGTCCCGAAATATGGTACTCAGTAGAACACCAGGTGTATAAAAACAATACAGTCCAACAATATATGAATCGCAAAGTTTGTGCATGAGTTATGTACCCATGGTGCACATAAAAAATCAAATATTTTGAAGTGGCGAAAACGCAGAACACAATTAATTACACATAGCGCAAAAAAAAAAAGAAAACACGATCACCACATAAATCAATTTTGAACGGAGAACATTTATATCATTCATTTAGCTTATTCGGATAAACTGAAATTTAATATTTCCCCAAAATGTTTGTGTCATCGAAAAAATTTTTCAAAGCAAGAAGTGCTCTTTTCTGAACACTCGCTGTTGGCCATGGACCAATTATCTTTTTTAGAGTGAATGGTCTTAATTCTATCTCAAAGCAACAAATGTGCTTGCATGTACCCTTCGTGGTGAACCATGTTTTGTGCACTCGACAAGGAAGCGACGCACATCTTCGTCTGGATGGCCACAAAAAGACTGCGGACTACAGGCACGTTTTATTCCGTATAAAAAGAGTGTCGAGTAAATGCAGTACCAAGCCGCAGGCGGTGCACTAGTGTTTCGAATTTTCTGTTTTCTCTCAGACTTGTCGGAATGGATAGTTTGATACATGGGTCTACAGAATATGAATCCGAGTTCTAAGGTTGCTGATCAAATCAGGTAGTTTTGCCGAGACGACAGAATATCTGTCTCAGGAGAAGACGGACTTCACTGCGCAAAAGAGGAAGATTGATTGTCTCTGCGTTATTGTGCACCCGATTCGCAGCTGCGTCTGCTGCAGTATTGCCAGGAATATTGCAGTATCCGGGTATCCATCGAAATGCAATTACGTGATTCAATACGCTTGCTTTCGTGTGTTTTTTCCTCTTTCCTTTTCCTCCCCTCCTTCCTATCTTCCATTTCTGTGTTGATGTCACCTCCCTTCAGAGGAGTAGGCAGGCGTTGTGCCCCTTCCGGTGGCAGTTGCCAGCCTGCTCCTCGCTTTCCCTTTCCTGATACCTGTGTATATGTGTATATGTGTTCAAAACAAATAATAATAATAATAATGAGCATCTCATACAACAGCAATGTGTTCAAATAATTTTTCTTATTGCTTTGTCGTATATGGGAGAGTGGCTTGCGAATCGCTAAAAACAACTCATTTTGCGCATTTTTTGCTGATGTGAAACGCAAAGCAGGCAGGATTGCAAACAGTTCTGCCAAGGTGGAGGATGTCTCTCGGCGTAATTTAAATGTTTGCTCTAGTGCCAAATGTGGAACGACGAATGCTGAAGCCGAGGAATTTTTATGACACGAACCGTCTGAATACACGTGGATGTGCTGGGGATACAATAAGTAAATTTGGAATAGTGCCAGTTGCTGTGCGGCTACCATGAACATGTCTCTTTTAGACATTATCCTCTCGACCGATAATTCTATTTCAGGACTTGTTAACATCAAGGAGCGCAGCTAACATCCGCTTTGCATAATTCAAATATTGGTAATAATGCTTTATGCTCGTTAACAACATCGTAAATTTAGCTTTTGTTTCGCTCGCTAAGCGCCAGGTTCAATAGATGCTTCTCGTGTTGAGTTAAGACGCGATAAATACGTCGGCATGTTTGAACCGTTCGTATGACTGAAAATGGTTGGTGACGAGCTTCAGCAATTACTAGAGAACTCAAGGTAGGCTGCTGAACCTCAAGACACTCGCAGTCCCCTTGCCAGTAAACATTGGAGACGTTCCTCAGAAATTTGCGATAAACCACGGAGAATAGGCGCCGAATAAGCAATTTTTGTTTTAAATTTATGAGTGCGTTATGAACTTGTAATAGTGTAGAGACTGATCCCCCCCCATGTTGTGCCAGCCAGTCACCGAAGTATGTTTATTACAGTATTTGTCTGGTTTTCAATCGCGCGGATGTGCGAGGCCCATGACAAATCCCGGTCAAGAATAACGCCAAGAAATTTATGCTCTTTCACGAACACCAAAGTTTGCCCTTGAAGCGTTAGTTCGAAATTATTTAGCTGTCTAGTGAAAGGAAGTACGGCTGTCTGCGTATGAGGGACTCATGCCCCGTTCTTTTAAAAAGATGTCGATAATATCAATACCCTCTTGCGGCGTTGTTTGTGTGTCTTGTATATGAGATCCAGAGGCCCATATGCAGATGCCATCAGCGTACAGACAATATTGCAGGCCAGACGGTAGTTTTTGTGGTAAGGCTGCCATGACACAGTTGAAGAAAAACAGAGTGAGAACACTGCCCTGCGGAACGCCCTGCGTGATTACCTTCTCCTTCAATTGCTTCCGTAAAAGAAAAAAAAAAGAAAAAAAAATTTAACATGCCAGCAAGGACGTGCATGTGACTCATAGTGTCGAAAGCTCTCTGAACGTAGAAGAATACTGCTATTGTCAGATTTCCATGCCTTCGTTCATGTTCCACGCATGTGACAATGCCTAACACTGCATCCATTGTACACCGATTTTGTCAAAAAACCTGTCATGTAGTTCGAAAGCACATTTGTGTGTTCGCACGACCATTGCAGTCGACTGCCTACCATCTTCTTCATTAGTTTACAAAAACAGCTTGTGAGATCGACGGGTCGGTAGGAGTCAATAAAAAGAGGAGTATTTCCTGGTTTCAGTACTGGAATTACACGAACTAATTTCCATGAATCTGTAAGACTATCTCTTATCCAGATATCATTAAATATGTCCAGGAGAGCCATCCCACTTACAGGACCGAGGTTCTTCAACATCACATACGTAACGCCCTGTGGGCCTGCAGTTGTCATTGTATGGCATAGCGTTATGAGCACATTTCAATTCATCTAAACTCACAGTCAACTTGAGGGTGTTTTGGCACAGAGCACGCACGAACCTTCTGTTCTGCTAGCGCTGTGGAACTTGCAAATTGCAGGTAAGTAAACGAAATTCCTGGTCGGGTTATAAGTTGACAGAATTCGTTAGCAACAGATGTTTGCGGAGCGTCTCGAGCTACGGCAAGGGCTCGGAAAGGATGGCTCTGGGTAACTGTCTCACTAAAATATCGGACAACTGACCTTATTCTGGGAACTGGAGTGAAAGGAGACAACGACGAGCAGTGTTCTCGCCATCGTCTCGCACCTAATTTGTGTAAGCGTCTGCGCGAAGTTGACTGAACTTTCTGTGCCATCTTGTAGTCGTCCAATTTGCCGCTGCGACGGTAAGCACGTTGTGCTCGTCTTCTAATTCGTATTCCCCGTAAACTGCAGCATATTCATTTGGGACGAAGACTTTCTTTGTGCAGATCTTGTAAGACTCACACAATATATCTGGAAAACATTGAAAGTTCGGATTTTCGCGCAATGAGTTAGCTATATAGTCACAAAAATTTTGCCGATTAGTACATGTTGAGTAGCGCCGGGTCCCTTCACTCCGTATGAGACGACGTTTTACTATAATAGGAAAATGATCCCTGCCGTGCGCTTCTATGTCCGTTGACCATTCAACGCCATCAAGAAGGTCACGTGAGCAGAACGCAACATCTATACAGCTGGAGTAACGAAACCCCCACAAAAACGTTGGAGAGCTGTCATTTAACATGGTCAAATTACATTCCTCTGCTGCGCGTTCGATAACGCTTCCGTGGGAATCTATGTTCACTGCCCCAGACGACGTTATATGCGAAGTCCCCACAAACCAGCACATATGATTTTGTCATACCAAACACATTCGCCAAGCTGTCTACAGATATCTTACTAGAACCTTGTAGATAAGGACTTATCACCGTAACGTATGTATTTTTAAAATATATCAGCATGCTACGAACTGCGGTATATCTGAATCACTGACTGTATTAAATAGGACGGCAGATCTTTTTTCACGCATAACATCACTCTGCTATTTCTAGCAATGCGCGACGATTCATATATCACATAGTTTGAAAGACAAAAGTCATCTCGTACGCCTGCCTCCTGTATACATAAAACAGGAAAGTTACGGTGAGCTAGTAGTTTGCGAAAATCATCTGACTTGTTACGAAGGCTATTAGCATTCTACTGAAGTATGAAAACGTTGTTGTAACGACGATTCATTGTAAGTCTGTCGTGGAGCTGTTGGTGGTTGTGGAAGCACCAACAACATCAGAGACAGCAGTGCCTTTACCTGTGGGAGGTTGTTTGTTTGTGGAGTGGCAATGAGTATTGCAGTTAAAGCTGCAAATAGTATGGCCAGGATCATCTGTGCCACGGGTATAGGCGCGTAATCACCAAACGATTTTGAAGCTCGATCTGTGATCGGAACAGATCGCTGTAGAGCTGACGGCGATGGTCGCTGGGATGACTGGTGTGGGTGGGGCGAATGCTGAAGCAGTCGCTGAGATGTTAGTTGAGGTTGCTGTGTCAATGGCACAGGGCGTTACTGAGAAGGTCGACGATTTTTACGCGATGCCTGGGCAAGATGAGTAGCATTCTCTGAAGATTGATCGTGTCGCTCGCTGTCAGAAGGTTGTCGACCTGATTGCTTTAGAGCTGCAGAATAGTTTAACTTGCCCGCCTGCCCATGCTCTTTGTTGGGAGTTAGAGGCGCATATCTTACGGTATCAACGTTAAGTGCATCAACGCATTATGAGGAGGCAGTCTTGTGTATGTCAACTTGTATTTATGTAGTTTTCGGGCAGCTCTGTTGTGAGGGCACCCGGAGTAGGACGCTGTATAATTTCCGTCACAGTTGGCACGCTTTAGCTGACACACAGACTTACACTCTGAGTGGTTGTAGTCTTTTGAGCATATGTTGCAGCGACGCGGACTGCGGCAGTTCTTCGCTAAATGTCGGCATCTCTGCCACTTGTAGCATCTCATCGCAGGACCAAGGTATTCTTCTACAGGATGACTCGAGAAATCCAAGTCCACTCTTTGCAGCATTGGTTTGTCTTCCCTGAAATGGAGAATAACGGTTCTGAGAGGGCGCGATTCTACCGCTCTCTCTTCTTGATGATTGTGGCGTGTCTGACGACGGGCAGATGTCACACCAAAATCCTTCAGGAAATGAACCAGTTGTTCTTCCGTACACTGAACTGGGACATGGCGTACCTTGCCAACATTTTTTGTATAGGATGCCGGAAAAAATGGTTTGACTCCCAAACCAGCCGCTTCACTCATCTACAGTAAATGTCTTGCAGATGACACGGAAGCAATGATGACAGAAAAACTTCCATCTCTATCCACATGGAATATCTGCGCCTTTTGCTTTGCCGCGGAAACAATTTCTAACGCAGCGTGGTTTGGATCACTTGCTAGAAGTTGCGGGCTGCCTGTGAAGGTCGAAAAACAACAGGAATTCCCTCAGGTCACTTCTTTTTGTACGCTATCAAAGAGAACGGCGTATCGTCACACTCTATATCTTCTTAGCTCATAGGTGGATGTCCTAACTTCGTCAGCCCGTGATTTCCTGGCTTCACTTTCGCATGTCCCGGCCATATTCACTGAAGGTGCGCTGAAGCGTTGAAAACTAGCGTTACCCGCTTGATGACAGTAGTCGCATGTTGTGGCACTCGCGCGTCTCAGAACGCGCCGTTGGACACATGGCTGGTGCCGGTGTTCTTTGCTGCCTACCGCCGTGGTATGCGGAGATGCGCTGCAGAGCGCAGCAAAACCACGCGATAATGTGCGTGATCTTTAACATATAGGTATCCCACAGGATGTCTGTCCTCTGTGGGCAACAGCACAAAGTCTCAAAACAGCAGCGATTCTTCGGATGTTCGCATAGTGCCCCTGTAAAGCTAGCTTCACTGCACAGTGACCCTGTATAGCTAGCTTCTCTGCATTTACACAAGGAAAAAACAAACGGAGGTGAAGCAGGCGTTAAGCACTTCCTATACATGGGCCGATCTCGAAGGTAATGCTATGCCGGGCCGACCCGCGGCGGAGGTGAGTGAATAAACTTTATTTCGGAGACCAAGCTGTTGACGCCCGAAGGTGGGCGGCCACTCTATTCCAGGTAGCCATGGCCCTGCGTGATAGCCAGAGTCTAGTTCACCAGCCGAAGCTGGTCTTCAGGTTTTGGGCTTGTTAGTTGTGCCTCCCACTGGTCTTCTGTTGCTGCTTGGATAGGCGTTGTCCGCAGGTTCTTTTTGCATTCCCAGACCATGTGATAAAGGGTGTTTGGTGTATTGCAGAATTGGCAGTCTCTCGTAAATGTTGAGGGATGCAATGCGTGTACTATGCGTGCCGGCTTTAAGCACTCCCCATACGTGAGCCAATCCCGAAGATAGTGAAATAACGGGCCGACCCGCGGTGGAGGTGCGTTTCGCCATGAAGGAGCCTACATATACTTATACACAGCTTCGCTGCTCATGCTTCTTCCCAGTGTGGAAGGGCACTGAGTTTGTTTGTTAATTTGGTGCAGCTAAAAAAAAAAAAAAACGCAGTTTCGACGGAAAGACGAAGCATCGATTGCGACAGAAAATTATTGGGCAGCTATACGAAGTAATGATAGTAGTTTTATCGGCCGTATAATCTTGCAAAGATACGCATACTAACTAAATTGACAAGCATGGTGTCACGCGCGCACAAGCAAACATGAACACATCTCACTCGATGGCCGCGGAAAATTGCTGTAAGAACGCTGCAGCGAGGAAACGCGGCAGCAGCAGCGAGTGAACTGACTTTCCTGTGGCCACTCGCATTAACGCGAACTACGCCGCGGAAGCACAGCGCAGCGCGGACTCTGTATTCGTCGCAGATGGCTTTCAATATACAGCGGCTCGACCGCGCGCGCGTGGCCACCCGGGCCGCCCCGGAGTAAACCCCCCTCCCCCCCCCCCCCCTCCCACGCTCCCCCCCGAAGCTTTGCACGTGATGGAAGGCGGCGTGCTTCGTCCCCGCTTTCCTCCGTTGCGTGCGCGAGATTGAGACGCGATCGCCGGCTCACCCTCGCACGCTTTCTCTCGCACATACAGCATTCAGCTATACTAACCTCGCGCCACAGTCATCGACGAGACGACATCACAACTTGAACTTGATGCCCTACTTTGGACGCACTAATATGTTTAAATTCAGTCTTTTTCCTCGTTCCATAGAAGACCGGAATTCCTTACCTGGGTCTATTCGCTCATGCTCACTCCGAAATGTTGTATCTGCCATCAAGGATGAATGGTCCTAGCACATCACCCTCATCGTTGTATCGTACTTTTCTCTGTATAATTTTCCTCTGTTAATCCACTCCCGCTATAGCGCTTATTGCGCTGCAGTATGTAAATATAAAGAAATAAATAAAATACGGCACGCCGCGATGATTTTATCGACCTTCGACTTTATACAGAACTTCACAGAGACGCCCAATGGCAGAAATTCTCCTAGAGTGTCCATATAATTGCTATCGCAATAATAATAATAAAAAACACCTGGTGCACGCATTTTGTAGAGAACGAAAGTTATTCTCAGCAAATAGTCAACGTGCTATATTAATCATATTAATTAGAAAAAGGGAATCAGAAACATTATTGAAGCCGGTAATAATAGTCCCTCATGCATGCCAGGTGATACGTGTTGGTAAATGCAAAGCATCTCCATTATTTCTGCCTATTTTCTTTGAGCTTCTTTGCCAAGGAACTCCACCGATAAACATTATTCCTCAACGGAACAAAACCAGATGTGAAATATATTGCTTGGAGCAGTCACGAAAAATCTTTCTGCGACGAACGCTGTTTCTTGACATGCAAATTATGCAGTAAATAAAGCACACGCCTAATGCGAACGCCAAATCATACCTAATGCAAGTCGATCCTCCCTAGTGGTCGGAAGACTGACAAAATTTACATATGCATGAATTCTTGGACGAGTGAACTGAACTACCGGTTACAACCAGAAATGCCTGCATTTCGATAGTTAAAAAAAAAGGAGAATACAAGATTAAGAAGGTAACAGTACGCCTCGACAGCAGAGCCATCGCTATGTTCCGCGCACACTCTCACTCTCTTTCTATCCGTCTTCCCCATCCATCGAGAATTCCTTCGAAAGATTGCGAAACAAGCAAACCCGAGCTATTAGCGTAAATGCCATGTCTCTTCACTGCGGCTCTGAGTGCCCCCTATTCGCCTCACTGACGCTCCTTATCTTTCGCAAGTGCCCGCACGCTATTGGCCGTCGCGGAGGTGCACGTCTCGTTATCGCGCCGATCGATACATACCGCAAATGGCGGGCACCCGAACGCTGGTCAATGACGAAGCACCTTTCTTGTTAATACTTGCTTCCTCAATCATCCGCCGCTCACCACAGCAGTGAGCGTGATCACCGCAGTGATGGGGGGCTACAAGCACGGCGCGCTGCATTTTGTTCGTAAGCGGCAAGCTCTGGCATGCGACAGCAAAATAGCGGCAACGGTACGCCGTCCAACTCACCCGTGAGAAAAACCGCCGCGAAGCCGCTCTTCTGGACCGAGTTGTCCGAGCTGAACTCGATGCGCAGGCTGTTGCCCTCGGAGGTGATGATGGGTGGCAGGTAGGAGCCGCAGAAGAGCCCGTGCTTCCGGATCGTGTTGTCGCCCATCTTGCTGAGGATGTCCACCTTGTCGTACTCGCAGTCTTGCTGCCGTGGCGAAAGAGCAATCGAGTTAAGTGACGTTAACCTATAACACGCGGGGTGCTAAGTGCCCCGGCCGCTCAAATTCGCTCGTAAATGTAACGGAACGAGATTAGTCAAGGAAAAGCAAAAGGTGGCACAGAGAAAAGGCTTCAGGGAAACTTGCAACGAGAAGGAATTAAAAAGAAAAAGCTAACGAACAAGGACGAGGAATGAGAAAGAAGGAAAGTCCTGAAGGTCAAACAGACGTGCGTTACAGTTTGCTGTATACCTACACCGGGGAAAGGGGAGAGACAAAAATTGGGGAGAGATGAAGGGAGAACAAACGAAGGAACTCCTTCACGGGACAATCGTACGAAGCAAACCGACACTGAAGCCAAGGAGAACATAGGGGAAATTAGTCATTGTTTGAATTTACACGTATACTGAAATTAGACTCCGATAAGGTTAATTAATTAATGTATTTATTTATACGGATACCTACATTCGCCGCGTGGACATTACAGTAGGGGGGGAGGGGGGGTGTTCGTTGTGCGTTTATACACAAGATAACGCGCAGTGAAGCAAGTTGAAAAATGAAAATCAACTTCTTGTTCTACACTTGCCGCTTTTGCAAGACTGGCCCTGCAGCAAGCAGCACTCCTCTTCCTCCTCCTACGCAGGCACACGCTTCTGGTACCTTTTACACTCGCGTACGCGCACTCGCGGTGAGACTTCGCACAGTAACCGCAGGTGAACCGCATTCAGAACTGAACAGGCAACGTTGCCCCAACCGTACAATACGTCGCGCGCAGCTACTCGCATTGTGACGGCGCCTCGTGCTTCGCTTTCCAGAAGCATTCCTCTATTCACTAGAGCAAGTTTTGCTCCAATACTTTAAGATATGCGCGTATAAGGTTTACCACGTTCTTCCACGAACCATAACGTCGCGCTACCACAGGGAACCGCAGACGCTTTACGCAATGACCCCGTCGCCAAAGCAGTACAACAGAGTACTAACATCGAACAACCAAGGCGCACATAACAGCGATTACACAAAGTTTTGCGGGCTCCCTTGGGTAGATTACATTTCCTGATTAAATTTAGTAATTTCTTTCTTCTTTTTCTTAGTTTTTCTCTTCTTCTTTCGGTACAGGAACATCACGATAGCGCCGGTACACTGCGCAGTTTTCAGAATGCCGGATGACACTAAATAAGAGAGAGAGATAGATAGATAGATAGATCGAGAGAGAGAGAGAGAGAGAGAGAGAGAGCATTTTCCCATATGGCTGGGGCACGCAGCGTATACAACAGACCTACACTGCGTAGACCCAAATAAAAAGTAATAGAACGGAGCCTTCTATTCATCACCGTTATTCTTATTCTCATTAAAAAGTTGGGCCTTTTCAGCCGCCGCGGTGGCTTAGCGGCTGTGCTGTTGCGCTGCTAAGCATGAAGGTCGCGGGATGAAATCCAGGTCGCGGCGGCCGCATGTCGATGGGGGCTAAATGCGAGAACGCCCGTGTCCCGTGCATTGGGCGCCTGTCAAAAATCCCCTGGTGGCCAAAATGAATACGCAGTCACCCACTACGGCGTGCCTTATAATCAAGTCGTGGTTTCGGCAAGTAAAACCCCAGAATTCATTTCAAAGGTGGCCTTTTCGTTGCCTTCCAGATTTCGAAAGTTCGCATGAGCAGCTGCGCTATATTGGCATTCTGTCAGGGTTCAAGCTCCGACGGCCCACGCCTCTCGCTTATCGACAACAAAGCACGCATGGTTAGGTTTGTTCTTAGTGATGCGTCTGACTCCCTCCGTCACGGTTGGCGCAAACATTGGACAGTATCAGCGCTCCCTCCGACAGCGCACACGAAACTGGAGGCCCGATAAGCGAGGTGGGAAACAAAGCCTCTCACAAAGTGCAAGCGTGGTCGGGTGTCGGTACAGCGGGCATCGAGTCACTTCAGTCACTTGTCTTGAAAAGGAGAGACGCCGTCAGACGCAGAAAATGCTGGCTGTAGTGACTCTGGAAATGCACCCCTCATCCTCCTCTTAGCTCTCTCTCTCTCTCTATCTAAAAAAAAAAGAAAAGAGAAAAGGAAAAGAAAAAGAGAAAGAAGAAAAATAAAGAAAGAAAAGAAAGAAGAAAACTTTTTTTTTGTTGCACAGAAAAGGAAGAGGCGCGAGAAATACGAACAATTCTTCAGTATTTCGGTCAATTGAGTATATACTTGGCATTCTCATCGGCGGCTAAAACTTCTCTCCCACCCTTTTCATGCGAGGCACAATAACATAAAAGTGGGCGTGACATGGGACAAAAGGTGAGAGTTGAAGAAGGAAGCGATGTAGTCCTATAAGCTTCTGTACGATTTGCACGTTATGTGTAGCCGAAGCAAAGCACGCTTTCAGAAGCTAAAAAAAAAATTGTCTTACGGAAGAAAAATAAACTGAGCAGTTTATAGCTCATAAACGGGGTGGCTGAATTATGGCTAATTGCAGACTTTTCTGTGAAATTAAGGCTCAGCATGGTACCGTAACGAAACTAAACAAGCCAAATCACGAGGATGAAATTCACGTGTTCACGCTACCCTCTAAATAAATTAAATAAGCGCACGGCTGTGCTTGTGTGCCTCGTGTTCGCGTGCATGTTTGTGTGTCTGTGCGCGCGCGCGCATGCGTGTACACAGGTGTATGAAAGCGCACACGGCACGTCGTCGGCGCACACTCACGTTGTTCCCTTCGAGGTCAAAGTGGGTGAAGTTGAGCGTGATGCGGTACTGGGGCGAGGCGACGATCTCCCAGATGCAGTTCTTGTTGGACGGGTACAGGTCCGGAAACGATGGACTCGTGATGGTCCCATTCGATGCCTCGATCATGCCGCCGCACGCGTCTGCAGAGAGCGAGGAAACGTTTCAAGGACGCCACATGGGGAGATCAACAATGAGTTGCTAGGGGCCGGCAAACGTAGAGGACTGACCGCAACAGGCAAGTGAGGCCCGAAGCGAACACTAGGTCGGTTTAATGGCGAGGTTCCTTTTTTGCTTCTTTTCAATCATTTCTTAGCATACAGCGTTCAACGTAGGCGGAGTGCCGCAAGGACCGCTGAAGAAGAACGAAAACAAATAGCGTCGGAATGTAGAATCGTTATATTATGTCAGCCCAGGTCGCCAGCACTATTATATGAAGTGTCGCAGTCTTCGGGAAGGCACAGCTTCTTTTCCATCCGTTAGAAAAAATAAGAAACGAAATTAGGCAACTTCACCCGAAGGGTGGATGACTGAAAACGATAGCGAGGTATAGCGTTGCGCTCAAGCTCCTCAGACAGTGTTCAAAGAACAAGTTGGGGACACATGTTGCCGCGACACAGCACACAAAGAAATTTCTGCTGCCCACCAGAAACAGCGCCCTGGAAGCTAGCAGGCGTCTCACAACGTTGGCACGACGAGGAGCGCCGCCACCGGCGTTGCAAGCGTCACAACTGCAACGGTGCGGTTTGCGCACGCCTGCCACAGATGAGACGCGAGTGCTTGTGCGCACAACTCTTATGCAACGGCGGAATACAGGAACACTGTCCTGTCTCCACCGCAGAGCCGACTGAGCGGAGCGTGCGTTCACTCGGCTTCACCACTTTATACGGGCAAACACACTACGCGTCGCTCGTGCCTCTGTAGAGACCTTGTAACCCTGCACGCGCGAGCAACGCTTGCACCGTCGATACCGGGACAGCACGGCAGAGGCGGAACCGACTTCGCGAACGCGCCTCCAGTTTCCATATAATTGATGTATCACACACACACACGCACAAAAATAATAATAATGAAAAAAAAAACAACCTAACGGATAGAAAACCCGCAGAAAGTAACAGTGTATACGGGAAACAAACTGATTAACATTTTTATGTTGAGTTCTTTATATATACAAAATGAAATATACATTTACTTTTGTATCCTTCTTTGCTTATCAGGTTATCATGCGTACGATCTCAGGGATAACGGCGGCGCGGACATGCACGTATCGTAAATGGCGAAACGTATAGTTTGTTCGGAAAACTAATAATTGTGGCGGCTCCTTCTTTTGTCGCTCGCTGTCGCAGTTGGTCTTCGGTGTCACCCTTGTAGACGGCCAGTTAGACGCATGTCCAAGTCTGAACGACCTTTCGTTTCTTGTTTTTTTTTTTTTTCAACCAGAGCGCCGACAATGAATTGAAGGCCAGGCGAATGTCCAACGACAGCTATCAACTGTATACACACCGACACATTCTCAGCACTATTTCGTTTCTCACAGCACTGGTAAAAGCCGGTAATTTAGCTGTCCTTGCGACCGTGCCGCGACGCCTCGTCATACAGGTCACTACAGACGCTTTTATATCTCCGAGTACGCAAAGAGGAAAACGAACACCATTTCCAGTTAAAGCTAATGTACAGATACAAGGAAAGGAAATGAAGAGGAAGAAGTTGTACACATAGTCCACTGCTGCCAAACAACACTTCGACTGGGCAGCTGCCTCGTATGCTGCGATCAGTCGCCTGCGACGACCTCGGGTGGCTGGCTGCGCCCATCCTGGTGTTTCATGCTCGTGCGAGAAGGGGGAAAATAAATAAACGATAATGCGCGCAGCTGTGCTGAGAACTACAGACAGACGCGACGTGCCTTGGGCTTTTCAAGAAGATGTGGTGGAGTTGATAAACAGCTTGATATGTTTTGCGTATTAAGAAACTCGAAATGGCTTACGTGCCCGCGCGGAACGTTGGTTAAAGTGTGTGTCTTTCTTGTTTTAACCTTAGGCGGCCCGACTTTCTTTCGTAATACCCTTAATTAGCTACATTAGCTTGTTATGATTAGCAATTAGGATACATTAGATACTCAGCAGGTTGCGGAAATTCCGGGAGAAATAAATCGCCTGAAAAGTGAAGACACGCAGCTCATGTCTTCATGCACCGCTTACGAGCAAGCGAAGCAATGAAATGTACGACTTAAGAATGGTCAGATACTCGTCGCTTAATACCTCTAAGGGGAGCACACGTCCTGAAAGAACGTTACAGACAAGAACGTACGCACACTCGCACGCAATCAGTCACTCACGCACGCACACGCACATAACATATATCTTACAAGGTATCTTACTTACATGTTTTTCATGGGTCTACATGATAAAAACGAAGTAGCCTAGCGACATACTAAGCAACATGGTCTTTGGGATAAAGGAAACGCGCTCTAAAGTATTATGACAGTCAGGGTCACGAGCTAAACAAGAAAATAAGATTAATTATATGGTACTTCTTTCAAAATCTGACAGCTAGCCCCTCGGAGAATTATATTGCTGACCGATGTCCTGCCGTTCCTTCTTAGCTTCTGCGTGTAACTAGAACGTTGGAAGTGCCCTAAAGGAACTTTACCGCTGCAGGTTTCCGTTGTGGTCCTGCTTTGCTAGCTGCTTCGAAAAATGAACTACAAAGTTTTCATATTCTTGTTATAAATTTGCGAGATATCATGCGGGAACATAGCTGTATCAGATTAGGAGGGACATGCTATACACGGTCTATAATAAATTCCTATGGGGCCAGGTCTCAGCAAAGTTATTACAGTGAAAACGTATTAGGCTGGAGCGTGTCTGAGGGTTTTTATGCGATATACGTTTCCTTCACTCAAAGCTAACCCTGAGCTGTACTGCCATGCGCTATAGCTTCGTGCTTGCTTACTTAACGCAGTAACCGCTGCTTTAGACCGCGAATTTCTCAGCGGACGGCGTTTCAAAAAGAACACTTAACGTTGAGCCACGTTTTAAATAAAGCACGTTGCAAAAGGGCGCCGCCGCTGCGTGTCCAGGAGTGCACATTTTCACAAGGCGCATTCGGTGCCACTTAACGCGAGCTTCAACGGCGAACTGTAGCGCACAAACCCTATTGATAGATGACGCGTGACGGAAATAAATTTCCTCCACCACCTCCCCTCCTCATCCACCCGAACGTCGCCATGCGGCCGTTGTTGCGTTTCTTTTTCTTTTTTTTTTGCACCGAGGTCTTTTTTACTTCCTCCCGTCAAAATTCTCCTCCCGCCAGTTAGGACTGAAGGTATACTCAAAGAACGCACAGTAATTACTTGGAGGCGGAAGAAAGCGTAAACGTAATAGAATGAGAGATGCAGAGAAAACTGCCGTATCGCCTTCCGGGTGCAGCCAGAACCGGCGCAGGGGCGCGTCTACGCCATCGGCGAGGTGACACCAAGCGGCGAACCGTTTTATCCTTGACGAACGCCAGGATGACGACCAACTCTTCTTTTTTTTTTTTCCTTCCTCCTCATTTCGAAAGCACTAATATTGAGAGAAACGGAGAAAAAAAGCGATGAACAAAAAGAGAGGAACATGAACTAAATCGTGCAGAAGAGCTGTCAGCCTACAGCCGAGGAATAACGTTTAAGGCACTGCTCCAAAGAGGCATGTCGGATAACATCTCGAGTTGGCGCGCAGACATTGTCGATTCATCTACCACAGCCGCCGCGGCGCTTCGGATAAAAGATGAATGAAACGGGGTCGATCGGGTGATTCGTCGTGGCCTTAATGGAGTGCGGCGGCGGATTGATTAACCTGCGTAAAACGGTGGTATACGGGATATAGCGCACCTGTATTTATAAGGATTCCGATAGGAATTGGAAATGGGATCGCGAGAGCTTTCAATGTTATCGATGGGCCTCTTCGATTCATTAATGCCGCTTTCAGGAGCAACGGCGCGTGTGCAAGAAAAATGCCAACTCGTATAGCTATCGTATAGGGGAACATAAACACAGGGCGAATTATAGCGTCAGTGCAACATTGCTGGATGAGGCCATCGAAAGAAAGCTAGAAGGAGAAAACAGGGAAACGATTTAAAATATTTAGATTGAGATTTAGAAAAAAAAAAAAAAGAACTGGCGCTGTACACATTGTTTTGTGTCTACTAATTTAATTCCCGCGAATAAAAAGAAATCAAAAGAAAGAAAAGAAAGAAAATGAATGAAGGAAGGTGTGACACGAAAGGAAATAACTGTGTTGTGCGTCTAGTAGTCGTCTGTTCTGATTGACAGTGTATTTTTTTACCTCAAATTTATTTACACGAACTACATAATAACCTTAAAAAAGCTGCGTCGCCAAAACCAAACAGACTGTTCCTCACGAGTAGACTTAGTTCTTCAGTGCATGACAAGTCCTTGAAATAAAGAAAATAAAACTGATTACAGTAGAGCTGCTTTCCTAACTAAAACAGCGAAATGAGCCAAGATTATCTGCTCTGAAATACATCGTTCGGTCTTTCCTCAACACGCTCTGCATTTTTCTAGTAGGTGGGGCACAAACTGCACCTCTGGCTTCCTCACCTCAAGCTTCTTTATTAAATAAATAAATAAATAAATAAATAAATAAATAAATAAATAAATAAATAAATATCACGTTGAAGTGGCTGTAAACTGCGGCCTGGCGTCCTCATTGTAGTACGAGTCAGGAAGTGACCCACAAGAATCGTGCTTTCTCTTTTCTTTTCTTTTTCTTTTCTTTTTTTATGCTCGTGCTCGTGTCCTGCTCCTCAATACGAGGTCACAGGTTCGAATTTTCGACCATGAAGGCCGAATTTCAATAAAGTCGAAATGCAAAATAAAACACTTGTGTTCTGGGATTTAGGTGCACGTTGAAAAGCCCCCAAGCGATCAAATTTATTTCAAAGCGCTCCATCACGGCGTGTCTCACAAACCACGCATTGTGCAGCTTTGTGACGTTAAAACACCATAATTAAGTACTTTGCAGCGAAGCAGCTGGTGCGACTAGAAGCGCTAGAATGCGGGATATGCATGTCTTCACGGTGTCCTAGGAGAACTAGATCATTCGTAGAGTTTATATTTCAATAGATATAAGAAAAGGAGGGGGGGAGTCGCGTTTGGGTGATGTGCAAGCAAATGTTGATATGTGTGGGTTAATTGGTCAAGGGGCTAAATGAATATTGTTAACTCCTTGACCCTTGTTTTCGGCTCGTCTAGAGGCGTTATCTGAAACGCTTACAACGATTCACCGTTCCTCTGCAGGGAGACCCAATATGGCAGCATTTTTGTTATTGTAGAGAATGGGGGCCTTATTATGGGGGGCTGTGTGCTGGAAATATGTAGAGTGCAGATTAACTGTGTACACTGAAAGTAATTCCTGAACACTCGTTTTCTCCCTATATTGATGCTTATATACTCGTACAAGGCGCTTAATTGGTTTCCTTGGTCTCCTCGGTGAAGTAAACGAACAACACTGTCTATATTTGTTTGAAATGTACAGCGCGTTGCCGGTAATGTGTAATATGACACTTGAAACTGTAAATTGCAGCTTTTGTATAAATTAAAAAAAAAAAAGAAAACATGGAGTTTTACGTGCCAAAACCACGACCTGATTGTGAGGCACGCGGTAGTTGGGGGGCTCCGGAAATTTGGACCACCTGGGGTTCTTTAACGTGCACCTAAATCTAAGTAAACGGGTGTTTGCGCATTTCGCCCCCATCGAAATGCGGCCGACCTGGCCGGGATTCGATCCCGTGACCTCGTGCTTAGCAGCCCAACACCATAGCCACTAAGCAACCACGGCGGGTTTTTTGTATAATTTATTTATTCGAGCGTTTCAGAGCGTTACAAGCGCATTTAACAAACGGCGTAGGTACAATGCCCTGAAAAAATTCAACGTGCCACAAAGTTGCCATTTCGCGGGAATAGGAGGCATTTTAAGGATGATGTGCAGGCAAACATTCAACAGCCCCAGTTAATTACGAGCTTTGCAAAAAGTTCCTTAGGCAAGTGTTTTTTGAAAGCGTTAAACGGCTGTTATCCGCGGGGTTTCCCAGTGTCCTAGGAGAACTGTACGTGACATCGAGTTACGTTCGGTAGAAATGGGGGCCACGTTAAGCGTAATGTGTGGCGAAACTTTAATATTCCTAGCTGAAGTATATGAACTTTGAAAATAATTACTGAACATTCGTTTTCTATTTCCACGCGCAGTGGTGTACTATACACGAGTCACCTTGTTTATATTTAGTGGAAATAGGCGGCCAGTCACAGTTCACAGTGCATGGCTTAATTACGGCCTTTGGAGTAAATCACTTTTGCAAGCGTTCCAAAAGCATCACAACTGTGTTTTACAAACGGTGAAGGACTTAGCTCGCCGTTTGGGAAGAACAATCACAAACACCGAGATCAAATTTGGTGAAAATGGAGGAACATCAAGGATGACGCGCACGCGAAGTTAAAAGTGTGCGGGTCAAGTGCGACGTTTGCTAAAGCTTGCTTAAAGCAAGTGCTCGAAATCGTTACATACGGGTAACGTTCTAAAGCGCGTGGATCGATTGCAGGGAAGCGAAATTCCCAATGCTCGAAAGAGACGCAAACTTCGCTGGAAATTGGGCTGTGCATTCTGCAAGATCGCGCAATTGAGTCGGTCGTTCTTTCTTTATCGTGCGATTTTCAACTTTGCGATAGCGACTTGGCGGAAGCACTGCAAGTGCAATGGTTTACACGCCGCCTGCGAGATCGCAGCGCACAGTTGTCTGCACTGCACGCAACTTGACGCAGCCACCACTTGGGCGCACTGCGGTCGTCGCCGCTTGCCGCCAGAGAAAGTGGAGCAGCTTGTACGTAGTTCACGAGCTGAGTTTCATCGAGAAGTTGAATTTCTTTCGCTGCGGTTACATTTTCGTCGTCTCAGCCGTGGCTCGGTGAGTGCAAAATCCAAAACCCTTTAGCGTACACGAACGCGACAGTACGCGCAAGCGAGTGGTGTCTTTCCGGAAACGCCTGAGAAGTCATCGTGAAGTCACGCATCGACACAACCTGTTGGCACCTGGATCACCAATTCATTGACTATAATGTTTGTTTCGACCAGTCAGTGAACCAAATACATGAATTTATCGGTCAACCAAGCAAAGAAACAAATAATTAGGCGCAGTATCGGGAGCAATCACGATTAGAGATCATAATCGGTTGCAGCTCGTACAGTTGGTTTCTTTGGCATAGAACCGTTCGTTACGTTTTAAATCGCACGTACATTCAGTACAGGCAACGGGCATAATGATGCACGCTTCAAATAAAAGGATGACAAAAGCACGCGATGAAATACGTCGTGGCGAACGCGCAGGAAAAACACTCCTTCTATGGACGCGGTTGCGACCTTGTGCAAAGCAGAATGCGGCATTGAACATGCTATAAAGCACAAACCAAAGCACGGCGAAGAGCGTATCTAGCCCTGCGGCCTATGATATACATCTCGCGATCGGTGGGCAACGAAATAAAGGTTGATGATCGCGCGGGTCCGCAAGCACAAGCTCCATTTCACGTTCGTACTCGTACCAACCGATATCCTTTGTGCCAACCTCGTACCGACTTGACCTGCGGGCTTCTTACGCTTCTGTACGCATGCGAGTAATGTGTTGGACCAGAAAAGCTGGCTGCGACCTTTCCAATGACGTGCTTTGATATTTTGCCGTTAAATATGGTCTAGAAAAGTGTACAAACGTTCCAAAGGCAGCGCTTGAATGTTGTTTAGATCGGAATATAGCCATGTCATTCGACGCTTGTAAAACAAACAAAAAATAAAATCAAAATAATTAAAACGCAGGGTACTCATTCAGGGGCTCAAGCTACTTATTTGCAAGTACAACAGAGTGGGTGTTGCATTCGGTACTGACAAAAGGTGCATCATTTGGTCTTCTTTCCGTGTCTTAGTTAAAATTCTTGAGTGGAACCAGGACGATGTACGGACAGACTGCCAGTGACATAAACGCTCTAGTGACGGTCAAAGTCCCCATTAACTTCTGATTCATGTCGGCACGAACCAGACGCATAACTAGAGGCCCCATTTTCTTACCGCGATTTGTTATACCAGCATTTTACGACAAACTGGGAGGTCAAAGCATATTTATGTCCGGAGCTGAGTAATAAAGGAGTCATAATTGGGACGTAGTAAACACAGGCCCGTTTTTTTTTCTTTGGTACAGTTTGTGGTGCTGCTTCTTTCCCACTCACAACTCTATGAATAAAACGCGTTCTATCTTAAGAGAGAATGTGTTGAAAATGCTCTTTACATTGAATTATTAGCGCTTTCTATAAGTACTGTTTGGCTAGGAGAGGAGACGTAGCTGGCATAACCCATGATGCCAACCTCTCCTGCCCACACATCACATTTAATAATGATAAGAAAAAGAAAGAAATGTGCTGTGACGCAATTAACAGCTATTCTCTACCAGCGGTCACTTATTCAAGCAAGCACTAGATTCTTTTTTGTGTCTCTACACAGTACCTCGAACAGTGCGGTTTGACGACTGCGCAGATGCCTCAGACTGGCGAAAAGCTTTTAGTAGTACTTTTGTATACATCGTCATAATTGTGCTACGTTCCAGGTAGGGTATAGTAAAAAAAAAGAGTTACACCCGTTTCTGCATTAGCTTCGCCGCAACCTTCGAGGCACATGTGTTTCAGAATTAAACGAGCTGCTCTCGCTTCGCTGCCAGAGTCTTTCTATGCCTTTACCATCTCCTTGGAAGCTCTCTGCCTGGAAAGTTACTACGATTCTTCCAATTGAAAATGAAAATCCGAGATGCTGCCCGCGATCATTGTACGCAACATTTTGAGGCAGCAATGAAGAGGTGCGGTTGTTCACGGTCGCGAGTCGGCCGGGGGTGCTTGCGGACGCGAGCGCGCGGGCAATGCCTCGGTGTCGCCGCTATACGGACAACTGCAACAACTGCGGTGAAGTGTGGAGGACCCTCGAGCACTCGCTCCTGCGGTGCCGTGCCTTCGACGCACCGCGGGAGGAACTCCTGAGCTGAAATACTGCGCGCACGAAATGCCAGCCAGCCGCTCCGAGCCTATATTATTATGGCCACGCGCATCCCCTCGCGCGCGGGGGTGGCAGCTCACAAAACAGTGTACCTTCTTCCAGCAGTCGGGCCGCGACACTTGGCAGCTCTGCGTAAGCTAACAGTGCCTATGTGCGGAAAAGCAGTTCCACAAGCGAACTATGGATATATTTTATCCTAGTCGCTCTGTGGTGTATAGGTAAATAGTTATTTTCTTCCCTTTATCTTGTCTGGCTATGCTCTTTCCCTGTCATTTTCACTCCTCGTTCAACTGTTATTTGCCCACCAAGGCCTTCGGGTTGCTGCGTAGCGTTGCGCTGTTGTGGCTTCCCTCTTAGTGCGGCATAGTGGGCGACACACACGCTGACTGCGCTGCTGGTTTAGCACGCAGTCGTTCCTCCGAGCAAATTCTGATACCCTTTTCCAGGAGAGACGGTTCAGTCTTCTTTTGCGTGGCGCTCACAGCGTGCTATATGCACCGATCCGGAGCGGCAGCGTACGCGCACTTCTATTCGCATCTACGACCCAACGGGCAATTTTCGCGTGCCGTGTGGACTTGACAGGCGTGCTCGGGCATGTCTGCACCGTGTTAACGTTGCCTACACAAGAGACTTATCGCGTAAAATTAAGTGGGTAGGATCGCCACGGCAGAGCTGGGTGCAATAGCAAAAGAACATACCCTACTTCATCTGCAATTGCAACCTCTTCGCACTGTAAAGGACCGCGTCCTAGCGACCGCACCAAATGCACCTCAGGGTTGTCACTTCGCGCGGCAACGTGTTCTTGGACTATATTGTCGCCATTTGGTCCCGCACTACGAAGGCGCCTTTAGCTTTGCTGCAGGAAAATGGCTTCAACGAGATACTTTAATTCTCTGGGTTGTCTTACATGTTTGTTAAGAGTCCTTTACTTTGTTAGTATCATTTCATTTATTGTTGCACTCACCTGGAGTAGCATCAGGCGTGACACGGCAAACCTCTACAGGTTTATTTAAAGGGCCTCGCGATCTCCTCCTCTGCGAGGTGCCTGCTCAACCACGTTTCGAAGCTATATTACACAGTCGCTGAGCAACCGAACAGGCAATAGGTTAACATTAGCACTGAGGAGGGCCAGTGGAAGACTTTGCGCTGGCTTGGGCCGGAGCACGCGTGCCTTGCTTAAGGGTGCGAGCATACATCAGAAGCATATAAGTACGGTGTCTTCCCGTGGTGCCGCGCGGAAAGTGCGGCGCTGTGACGACCGGCAATCTCTTAAAAGCGCCTTTTCACACTCTGAGCGCTGCAGTTCGATACTTCCGAGAAGTTTGCGTCACTCTCGCTTGTGCCAAACTAGGGGTCGAGAATGGACAGGTATACTTGTACACCTACGGATGCTTTCCGAACAAAAATACAGAAAATAAATTTTCCTTTTTCGTGCACTGAGGATTAATCTAATGCGTCTGCGTAAACGCTC
The DNA here is from genome assembly GCF_023375885.2 of Dermacentor andersoni. Classification (NCBI taxonomy): domain Eukaryota; kingdom Metazoa; phylum Arthropoda; class Arachnida; order Ixodida; family Ixodidae; genus Dermacentor; species Dermacentor andersoni. The sequence continues at coordinate 310,529,080 of NC_092814.1, forward strand.
AAGGATGGGAAGTATACCGGGATAAACAAAGAGAAAAATAGAGATTACGAAATAAAGGAAAGGGGGAAGGAAAGAAATATAGCCACGAACACTGCGCACGAACTATATATACACCGATCGTACCTTCGCACTTCTTGCCGTCCGAGTGTAGCTCGTAGCCGATGTTGCACTCGCAGCGGTAGCCGCCCAGGGTGTTGACGCACTCGTGTTCGCAGCCATGCTGTGTGTTCTGGCACTCGTCGAACTCTGGAAGCGGAGGGATCAGGCGGGATTAGACATTCACTTAGAGGCAGAAATAGAGTCGACCAAGCGCCATTTGCCAAAGAGCACTTTGTTTCTTTCAAGTACCCTGTATCGCACGATATAGGGTATACTTGGTTTGTAAGAGCGAACGTCGGCCGTTTGTGATAGCAAACGAGATGGCAGTACTGACGCCGGTCAGTAGCCAACAGCGCTTTTGACAAAGCTTTTAAGTGGTAAGTGCTATATGCTACTGGACCGGCCCCGCTTCGCTAATGGGATGTTAGTCAACACGACAGGCTGGCATCTAATCTTACGAGCAGTTCAGTAGTAAGAACTTTTTTTGTGAATAAGGGCCTAGTTTTATTGGTCTGAAAACCCTTCTTAAGCTGGCCCCTATATTTGCACCTTTAATATATCAGTAGCTGCTTCAATAAACGTTTAGGATCAACTGAGAACTGCAGGGCTTGTAAGTCATAGAGTGAAGCTGATGATGGGTTCCCGCTTGGCAGAGATTGATTGCGTCTCTGTGGGCATTGATTTGCGCAGATTCCAAGATTATTTACCATTTGGCAAAGTCCAGGCTGCAGGAGGTGAACATGCTGTTATGTTACTTGCATTCGTAAACATACGCCTTTTGAGCTGCGGAAATTAAAAAAAAAACAAGAACAAAAGAACATATATCGGCCCAGCCTCGGTGTTCACTTTGTCATGTCTATATCTTCCTGCGACCGCTCTGTTTCGAGCACCGAAACTTGTCGGCTCAATTTTCGCAGCGAAATTTACCATCGCCAGCATACTGAAAGTTGATCCAAGGAATATTGAATACCTCTAATGAACATTTTGAACGAATGAACAATGACAATTTCTCGATATGTTTCCTTTCGTGTCATCGCAAAAAGTTTGAGCAATTGCTTCAGCTTGCAGTTCTTCGCACAGTGAGACGACGAAGCTGTCTATATCTTCGAAGGCTGCGGAATGGCTTCCCGGATACTGCCGCGAAGTCCACTGGGCAAGCATGCCTTAAAGAAAAAAATAAAATAAAGGCAAGCCCCCCCCCCCCCCCCCCCCCTCAAAAAAAAAAAAAAAAGAAGAAGCTCTTGAAAACAACCGGAAGCACCAGAACAGTTGGCACGGCCCTTAGAACGGGTTGTTCACGCGCTGCACGTTAAAAGCCATCAGCATGGGTGGCAAGCGGAACGTGTACACGCAGATAACTTGGGAGCAGCCAAGTCACATTGTCGCCCGCCGCAAGTTTGACGAGCGGTGAATTGCCTGACGTCGCGAGGCGGGCAAGCGTGCGACGCCATTGCCAGGTAGTAGTAGTACCCCCTGTGTATACAGGGACATGCGTGCACGTACGTGCCGGCGGTTATTACCGGCGGGTTTAATAAACGACGCCGTCATCAAAGTGCCCCTCGCCGACCTTGGCCCAAGGTCGCTGCCCAGCTTGGCTCTTCCTTGCCGGCCTTATACCGGATGCGTCCAGTCGTAAGCATCAATCGTTTCGAGCGTGTGAACACGCAAACGTACACGAGCTGCGCGCGTTATGCATGTATACTGTGCAGTGGGAGAGTTCCAAAATAGACGCGACGGAAAGGGTCACAGCGTCCGTTAAATGTGGCCCTCGTTTAACGCTGCGCGCACTAACTTCAACCAGGAGCTCCTCCGAATATTTACGAGAGGCTTTGAGAATTTCCGTATGCTGAAATGAATAATAATTGACTGTTTCTGCAGAACATGCCATTGGGCGGAAAGAGTGCATGTTGCCACTTTATCGCGTTTAACTATACGTCGCTGGTTAAAGGGACACTAAATAGCATCATTGTACCTGCTTAGACTATACTGTTTCAAGAGTGGGAAATGTGAATTACTACTCGAGAAAATGTAGGGCAAAGATTCCTTATTTGAATTTCGCCTGAGACCTGAGCATCGGTACGTAAGTGTGACGTACCGACGTACGTACGTATCCGCCGCGGTTTTCGGAGTATTTTCTCGTATTTGTGTTACTATGGTGCAGGAAGAGCTCTGAAACCTTACCAGGCTAAGTGTTTCGTTCCTTTAGAGCGCAGTGCAACTTTGTTTTTCTTATCGATAAGCAGTTCACATATGAGCGAGCGTTGTTAGAATTCATGACGTCACGGCAAGCGGGTACGGAAAGTTCAAAGCGGCGGCGCCACCCTTCACACGGTTCTCGCTTCTTATTTATCCTTAGCAAGGCTCAACTCGCGCTGAGCTTGGTCGTTTTGCATTGCAGAAACGTAATTTATTAATACAGCACAATATTGCTATTTATTATCCGTTTAAGACGCGACACAATCCCTTCATCGGGCAGTAGCCGCTATGTTTTCCGTGATTTGTGCTATAATGATGAATTCTATGGACGCAGAGCTCATGCAACGTACCATCGAATACCCGCGTTTCCTCTTTCTTTTCTTGAGCAGCGTTCGTCAATCACGATGCCAGTGTTGTCAATGGTACCTTATTTGAAATGAAACATCTATGTTATAGCGCTCATAGACCCATATTTTGTAGTCAAGGCAGATATTGCCACTTCCAATATTGCCTTTTGGGATGCAGCTGACGTGGGCAGTCCGTAAGCCTGCATCTAGGGCATATCTTGACAGTCGAGATAACCAGACGAAACGGGACCAACATGCTCCCATTAAGAGTCCTAGCCTCTCCGTAAAGCCTTATCGTTTCTGGAATACCGGACAGCTGGTGCTGCCATCTCGAGTCACGCCGATTTCAACTTAGTTTCTGGTGTAAAGGCGTCCGACAGCAACAATTATTGATGTAAAAAAAAAGTATGGGGTTTTACGTGCCAAAACCACGATCTGATTATGAGGCACACCGTAGTGGGGGACTCTGGAAATTCGGACCACCTGGGTTTCTTTAACGTGCACCTAAATCTAAGTACCACGGGTGTTTTCGCATTTCGCCCCCATCGAAATGCGGCCGCCGTGGCCGGGATTCGATCCCGCGTCCTCGTGCTCAGTAGCCGCACATCTAAGCCACTGAGAAACCGCGGCGGGTACTTACTGACGCATACACTTTTTCCTCCTTTCGGCGAGGACCCCCATACCGTGAAAGGGAATACGTATTCCGTAAACGGGAATAGAATACAGGCATATTAGGGCTTAGAATGTCGGTGAAACATTCCCGTTTACGGAAACAGTATAGGGGTATATCGGAAAGTTTGGCGTATACCCACATACTGGATGGCAGCAGCTCAGGTAGCGACACATTCGTGACGCATTGTTGGACCATAACGTGTTAAAACACTTTGTTTCTTTTCTTGCAGGGGTGTCTTCTTCGAAATAATAAAGAAAAGGAGTCACTATATGTCAATGATTACTGCTGCCAGCGTCTTTATAAAAGCGGTTAAGCAGGGCATAGCCGTTGCAATTTTCGTTTTGTGTTCTCCAGTTGAACTCAGTGAAACAAGACAGCGCCACCGGCGCCACACGTTTCCGGTATTCCGTAAACAGTAGCAATTCACGGACAGGTTAAACCCACTCTTTTTTCCCCTTTTTCAAGCTGCCATGAGGTGAGCTAAAGCCCTAACCCGAAATCACCGGGTGCTTATACTCGAGACTAAACGGCACTTCGTGGACGGATAGTCCCGTATACGCGACTCTGAAGTTTGGCACGCGACCTGTGCGAGGAATCGGCGCGCCTTCAGGAAGTACCACGCGTCGATCGTGAGCGCGGTGATCGGCGAGCGTCGGCTACCTACTGCCACCACGCAGCACGATCCGTGAGGCTCCGATGAGGGAAGTCCGCCTCATATTGAGCCCCCAGCTCACGCACCAATCGATCGCGAGAATCTCTGTGTGTATAAACTCGGCACCGAAGACGCTGCCCCGTCGAAATGAGCCAATTTGCTTTCCGTGAGGTCGCGTGCTTGAACGCCGGCTCGCTACGAACGCTGGGCGTTCCTTTTTTTTTGCCTCCCACGGGAAGGAAAAACGGGGCGATGACGAGAATAAAAGATAGCTTGCCGTGTCGTGCCAGGCGGGAACAGTGATATCAGTGCCAAGCTGTGATTGAAGCATTCTCCGCGAGGGTTCTGTTCTATATTATTATTATTATTATTATTATTATTATTATTGTTATTATTATTATTATTATTATTATTATTATTTGCCCAATACATCTTTTCTGTTTCATATCCACGCGTCTACGCTAGTTCGTTTCGGAGTGCCGGAGTACGTACAGCTTGGTCGATACGTAAGAGGTAACATAGAGCGTAAAGCTGCACACTTTCCGTGTCTCGTGACCGAATGACGTCAGGACGTTAGCGTTTAGTCAGCTTTAGACTCTATTCGCAACTGCATTGATACAAGGGCGACATCCTTGTGCACCATCAGATCAAGTCGGCGGATGTCCCCATGCGCCGTACTGTTTCAAGTTGGAAAAAAAATATGCCGATCAAGATGGTGTGATTGTGACAGCCTGGTCTCCTCATTACTTCGTGGAAGTTTAAACCTGACTCACTACCACGATAGTGGTAACTTGGGTTTGGTTTCTTAGCCATGTTAGAATAATTTGTAACGCTGACAGACAAATACAATAGAGGAAAGACGCAGGACACGTGAAACACTTCCCGTGCCCTGTGTCATTTCTTGTGTCCTTGCCTCTTAGACTTAAAAACAATTTCAACATGAAAATACGCCATGGAATTTTCAAATTTCGGGGGTGCTGCTTGTCACAAGTGCACAATTCAGGACAATGGCCTAAAAGTATGTTAACGTAGTTTCAAACAAGATATAGCCATTCAAAACGAAGCACGACGCTTTTGCAACGCTGTACATAGGGCAACAGTGTGACCTCTGCAACATCCAGTCTCGCTCGTACATTTCACTCCAGCTGAAGAGGTCCCATTTTTGTATAGCTGTGAAGCGCAAGAAAACCGCCAACCGCAGGGTCTGGCCAGGATTCAAGGATGATGACTGTGAGCACGTGATAGGCGCGAAACGCACAAGCACATGCTGCTCGCGCTGCCAATCCAGCTTCGACGAAGCCAGGGAGTGTCCCAGCGTGAAGGTGCCCTAATCGCGAGCCCATCTATTTGGAGATGACGCGTCACGGGCTTCTTTTAGGCCCTCGTCCAGCGCCTTCCATGCGGAACGCAGTGACCACTTTAGCCAGCTCGCTCGGTTTTCCCGGCACGACACGCTATCAATTACGGCGGCGTCACTTAGTTTCATGAGGCGTTCAAGGATGAGAGCGTCATCTTCACTTTAAATGACGTAAATGCCATATGGTGCTGAGGAAAAAAAGAAAGAGTGTAGGGGTACGAGCACTTCTATTCTTACTCAATTCATTGCCGCTAACAAAAGAAAGCTGGCTTAAAAGCAGCCGGCACATGATAAGATACCAACCCTAATTAAACGCAGCATCGTTGCTATATTATACGGACACCCGAAGGAATCTCTAAAACGATTGGACTTGCGCTTGTCACGCGGCCACTGTAGCACTTGGGGAAACCATAAACGACTGGCAATGAACGATTAGCAGCAACTATAAGCAGAGCGATGGCAAGAGAGACTGCGCGATCTAATCGAAAGAGGACATAAAACAATGGAAAAAAGAAAAACAGTCATCAAAGCTACATGCAAGAAGTTGTAAACAGGATACTTCACGTGCAGCGGGAATCAATGGCAGAGAGCGCAACGTGCTCGGTGCTCAAAGCTTGGTGACACCGTTTGTTTTTTATTTTGTTTGTAGCATGTTTTCGACCCTGCTTTTTTTTTCTAAGTTATGGGGTATTACGTACCAAAATCACGGTATGATAATGAGGCACGCTGTAGTGGGGCACTCCAAATGAATTTTGACCACCTGGGGCTCTTTAACGTGCACCTATATCTAAGTAAACGAGCGTTCTGTGTCGTTTCTTTCTTTTTCTCTTCTTTTATTTCTTCTTCTTATTTTTTTCTTTTGCATTCCGTCCCCATTCGAATGCGCCCGCCGCGTCCGTGATCGAACGCGCCACCGCTGAGCTATCCACCAAGCTGCTAAGCTACCACAGCGGGTGGCCCTCCTCTTATGGGTGCCTCGCGTAATTTGTTTTTCTTCATTCATGCTACTCATATATGTCATTCATATAGATATACGCCCACACAGACCTGGCGAAGAAACACACAGTGAAACCAGAGCAAACATACAGTGGAAAAGAATTGTTATGCTTACCAGTTATGGTACAAATACTCAAGTAAAGGGAAATGAAAGTGGACGGAAAGACCCCGCTTGCTGCAGACGGGAGCCGAACACCCATCTTTCACATTACGCGTCTGGCACTTTACCAGTCAAGGTATACCGTGGCGTCGAATGTTCCAAATCTGTCTCGGCCGTCAGTGGCCAAGGGGCGGCGGACGTGAAAACTTCCTTTTTTGTAACCACAAGCGTCTGTTTCTTCACATGGTTGTGACTATCAACAACTCGAGCCCCTCGGATCCTATTGTTGTCGCTCATATAGTGATTGGCAGCTTTTTTTTTCTTTTCTATCCTCTTTCCAACCTATTTTCCACCATTCAAACGAAGGGGGATGGCACACCGAAAACTGTCGGCTGGTTGACCTGCCAACATTTCCTCTCTCTCTCTCTCTCTCTCTGTTTGAACAAGTACTGCGGTGTACCAGTACGGCTCATCGCAATTTTAACGGGAACAAACGGGAACAAAAAGGCGGAGGCATAGTTACCACATACTTAAGCGTTCCACATATATCTTTTCTTAAAATTTTCTCTTGGCTTCGTTTAGATAAATTACAACTCACTCGTTTTTTTTCTTTATCTATATTATTATCATTGCAGTTTCCTGCGGAAACTGCGAACGGTAATTGCGAAAGGCGTTGGGCGCTGCTCTTCCTTTTTTTTTTTGGCACTTCTGGACGTATTTTTCGTGCGAAAGAAGAAAGATCTTGCAACGCCGCATTGTTATTAGTCAAGCGCTCAAGGAGGGTGCTAATTAATACAGAACATGACACTTCATTTACGCTGAGCTTTTTCTTTTCGCGCGCGTGTACAGAGACTTGTTTTCTAACGAGGATCCCACAGATTGCAAAAGCTATCCCCGTATTCTGAGAAAAGAGTTTCAAAATGCAACACTGCAACTTGCTGCGGTATAAACGTGACACATTAGGGCTCATGCAGTGGTTGCCCGCTAATTTAAGCGCTTTGTTCAAGTAATGAGTCAAGTTTCTTGAAATTTTATGACTGCTGTATGTGCATGTATGAATGTTTAAACCAGTCAATCAATTTATAAAGAAGTAGCTGTATTGCAGGTATAGTTTCATTTGGCAATAATAATGAAACAAGAAACAACGTGAAAAGCGAACTAACTTACGCAAGCACGGTTGAGTAACACACTTAATAGTAGGTTAGCACCTGTCGGCTCTTGCTAGCCTTCTGCAAAATGCATCCGTAGTAGAACAGCAGCAGCTTGCTTCTGGCGCTCTCCTTGTTCCCTTCCGTCCTTCCTTGTTTGCGCCAAGCGATCATATTTACACATACGGTCCACTCAGCAGCTTGCTTCCGGGGCCGAATTTTCAGAACCTTTCTTTCGTAAGTGCGGTCTGCCATTGGCCGGCCAAGTTCGCTAATATTTGTGCAGCATCATGACTGGATGACACCTGCATACTCTTACAAATATAGTTGTAGCGTAAGAACTTGTTTCTGAACACGACCTCTGTCTGCAGCAGCGCGCAGAGGAAAAAAAATTAATGAATGAATCGCCAATCTTTGCAAAGGTGAATTATCGGTATGATGGCATGAATGGTAACTTATGGGTGTGTACGAATAGCGGTATTTTGGAATCGATTCGAATACCCATATTAGCGAAAATATGGTGAAGGACATAGAATCGGATCCTGTATGCTTCGTATAAACAAAATTGAATAAAAAGAAAAGGAGAAAGAAACAGAGAGAGAAAAGAGCGCACCTCTTCAGTGAAAAATATTAAAGTTCACTCAATATTTTGCTTCAATTAGTTCAACAAATATACAGAGAGACTATAGAAAAAAAAAACACCCTTCAATAGGTAACTATAGAAGATATGGAGAAAAAAAGAAAACGCGATTGTGCGTGTTACAGGCGGGACTGGTGTCCTCCAGTATTGGTTCAGCATTTCTAATAGAGATGGATAAACAACATGGGTTGAGGCGACGTTTCAGTGTGTTTCCCCCCCCCCCCCCCACCCCTTGATAGCCAATAGCAGCAGTTCTGCAGCGTACTCTCCGCCACAGAAACATTCAAGCATCTTGGGTATCGAAACCTCGAATCGAATACGACAAGAATAACACAGACTATTCCATTCCTATCGGAAATGTGCAATGTTAATCGCACACCCCTACGATTTAAATTAGCAATTTCGTAAAAAAATAATCGAAAAAATTCACCGACGATTACGACACTCTCTAAAGGAAATTTGAGCGCAGTTGTACATGTGTTTTCATTTCGCGATATATTGGGTGGCGCCGACAATCTATCTCCTGCGGTACGTTGCAAACCGAACGAAGTGTGGCGCGACTGCCTCGCTAATCGGGACATCGCGAGAGGAAGTGCGTGGGTGACGCGTGGGCGCGACTCACAGCAGCTGCCGCAGGCTCATGCAGCGCTTTGTTTGTTTGTTTGTTTGTTTGTGTCATGCAGGCTCCATCTCGCCGCCATCGTCGCCGCAAAGCCCCTCGTGCGCGGCACTACGCTTTTCTTCTCCACGCTTTCGCCCTACCCTCCTCCGCTTTCCGCCTCATGGTTCCGCTGCACCCTGCTTTTCCGCTTTCCTCCTCGCGCTGTCTTCGCTCCCGCTGCTTTTTTCATCCGCCGCTGCGCTTCGCGTTCGCTCTTATTTTCGCCGTGCTCGTTCGCTCGGTTACGGCGTAGCGCGCCGACGCCGACGCTCGCCGCAGGAACGGTCACCTTTATCACGAAGTAGCGGCCACGCGTGTGTTGGTTCCTCAAAAGCTCCCGGTAAAGACCGCCACAAGTGTGGGCGTTCGTTGGGCTCCGTATAGCGACTATTCGCGCAGCATGTGGATAACGAACTCACGACAAACCGTCTTCTTTACAGGTCGGTGCATTAAGCTGGGAGAGCCTATACTCTTGCTTTTGCAACTCTTCGAGGAATTTTCGTCATCTTCAGTCCGGTTGGGCCGCAAATCGAGGTGATTAGATTAGGGAATTAGTAAGTACAAGTAATTGGTCCTCTGTGTTGTCCTTGGTGTCTGTTTGTTGGCTTCTTATGATATGATTAATAAAAATCAGACCCTTCGGTTCCCTTTCTTCTCGCTCACTACATTACGACGGTCTCGAATCCGGCAACACTGATACCTTCAGGTAGCATGTGTGGGTTAATTGACCACTTGCCGTCACCCAAATAGATCACTTACTCGTGACGCCTACGGCCGAAATGATGTTCCACATTCGCTGCCGAGGTTTTCGTGTGGTGGCGTTGGCGAATGCTCCTACGGTTAGTTCTAGTAGTAACATATAATACCCCAAAAAGTGGACGGGAAAACGGCGCCGCGGTAGCTCAGTTGGTAAGAACATTGCACGCGTAATGCGAAGAGGTGGGTTCATATCCCACCTGTGGCCAGTTGCTTTAATTATTAATTATCATTAATTAATGTATCATTTGTTTAATTACATTAGTAAGTACAAGTAATTTTCCCTATTTTATCCTTGGTGTCATTGTTTGTTGGCTTCTTATGACACACACACACACATATATATATATATATATATATATATATATATATTGTCAAGGAGTGTATTAGTCACCGAAGTTTGGGACCGACCGTTAGCGCAGGGCACAACCTCTCAGTACGAGTGGCATTCACGAGCAAAAGCACAGAAGAGGACGACCCACTAGAAAGCGCTGGAGAGGACGCCCCACTATATTGTTCCAATCATTCCCTACTCTTACCCCCGGGAACGAAAAGGGAGCCACCCGGCTACCTAACAGCTTGTCACTGTGAGTGGGTCATAGTAGGTCTTGAGGCGGTCGACGTAGACAATGTCTCGTCTACGATGGCGCATGTTCGAAGACAGTTCAACGGACTGGATCACGTAGTTGGTCGGAGATGTGCGTTCGACGACGCGGTAGGGGCCTTCATACTTGGGCAGTAGTTTCTACGAGAGCCCAGGTGCAGAAGGGACAGGAAGGGCCACACAAGCGCTCCGGGGAGGAACTTGGGCGCTGTTGTGCCCGGCGGTCTTTCAGAGCGGGGGATGCCATCCCAGCGACATGCAGTTGTCACGCCTCATCATTCACTTCAAGGCAGCTCGCTTGAAGACGGCAACGTCGTCTCTCCTGACCGTCACGAAGAGCCCATCAAGGCCGTTATGATCAGCCGTTCACTCCGCGACAAAACTCCGGTCACGGATAAATCACTTATGGGAAACGAGCCGACAGCCTCGTCAAATGAGATGTTGAACGTCCATGCCGGAGATGAGGTCCGTGCAAGGCTACGATTCTTCACACCTGTCAACCGCACAAATTCGCACGGCCACGCCGGAGACGGAGTCAGTGTACGATCCCAGTTCCCCTGCTTGTGCCCAGTGATATGCGCGTGTTTCGACAAAACTCCCGTCGGAGGGAAAGGGCAACAGACCTCTGGATTGGTGGGACCTGAGGTCATCGGTCTCCTGACGCCGGGTTGAATGAAGAGACTGAACAATGACGACGCAGGGCATAAAAAGCGGATCCAGACGGCTGTGATGGGGAAGAGGAGGGGGGACGCTCGGACATGCACTCGGACATGCAAAGACGCTACCATAGTGTGCTCCGATAGTTGGATACTGTAAAACTCAACCATGTACTTCTTTTAAAATAAAATCCTTCTTTTTCATTCTCTTAAACGTCGCTCGGAACCCTTTCTCCCGGCACCTGGCACCTGGCACTGCACCATCCATGAAAACTTCGTTGGCTGCACGAACCCGCGACTTCACAACAGCGCAGAAGTGGTGTGACCACGAACGCTCTTCTGGCGCTCTTGGTCATGTCAACAAAAAGGCCCGCGGAAGATCGCGACACCCTTCGGCATGTCTGGCTGTGCCAGATATAGGCGCACACTCAGATGCATCCGGCTTGTACGGAAGGATTGTGTCGAGTGCGTGCGACGGGTGCCGGCCGTACAGTAAGAAAAAGGGTGAAACGCCAGTGGTTCTCTTAGTGGCGGTATTGTAGGCGTAGGTTGCGAAAGGCAGAATCACATCCCAATTTGTGTGGTCCGAGGCATAGCGAGCATGTCGCCAAGCGTACGGTTAAAGCGTTCTGTGAGGCCATTGGTCTGCGGATGGTAAGTAGTTGTTGTGCGGTGCACAACGTGGCACTCTTTGAGGATGGCTCCGATGACTTCCGACAAGAAGACACGTCCGCGATCGCTGAGCAACTCCTGATGCAGTATGAATGATGCAGTATGAATCGGCGAAGCAGGAAGGAGGCAACATCGCGCGCTGTAGCCGCTGGAGCGGCACTTTCGGCGTATCGCCTGAAGTGGTCAAGCGGTTATATGGCCCAGCGGTTACTAGCAGATGTCAGGGGAAGTGACCCATACAAATCGATGCCGACATGCTAACGGTTGCAGACCGGCTGGCGAGAGGCGCGGTAAAGATTTCCGGCGCTGACAATCGGGGCACGAGCGAACGAACTTCTGAACGTAGCTGTACATCCCGCGCCAGTAGTACCGCTGTCGAATGCGCTGGTAAGTTCCAGCGCATGTACCGGTCTCTCGAATACTTCGAGGTTACAGGATTTGAAGCCTATTTGAATGTCGTACACGTAGACGGAATTTAAAAAAAATGGCCAGTGGTAATGAAGCCCGGAGTGTGGTCATCTTAACGATAAAAAGTGTGCAGCTGAGCACGTGCGCCTCCCTGTGGTACACGGTTTTCCTGTATAAATGCACGTGACAATACATTGCCGATTTTGACGCGGAAAGTACGATTGGACAAATAGCTTTCTATTAGATTTAGCATATTGCCACGGATGCCCATTCCCGACAAATCTCGTAAGATACCTTAACGCCACGTTGTCCTACTCATTCTCCATATCGAGGAATACCGATAAGAAAAACTGCTTATGTACAAATGCATCACGGACATTTCCTCCAATGCGCACAAGAAGTTCAGTTGTGGACCGCCCTTCTCTCAAGCCACACTGATAGGGATCAAGCATATTGTTCAGTTCAAGGAAATGTATGAGTCGACGATTAATCATTTTTTCAGAAAACTTACACAGGCAATTTGTAAGAGCCTCGGGCGATAACTTGCCGCCAAGGAAGGGTCTTTACACTCTAAGAAGAAAAGGAGGAAATTGGGTATTGAGGTTACTCCTTTAGGGGAGCAACTGATCTGCCACAACCATTCCTCCCTTTAGGGGGTGAGTGCGAGGGGATGAACTGTTACTCCCCATGCCGTTACTCCTGCGAGGACTAACAGTTGCCCTTTTCCGATGCTCTACAAAGGAGTAACGGTCATTATTTCCGATGCTCCGCAAAGGTGGAATTAATGAAATTAGGCATTTATACGCTAATAAAAAAGATTACTGAGCTGAAAAAAAAAGAAAAAAAAAGGTGCCCGAAAGCAGGAATCGAACTCACGTCCGCACGCTCCCATGTCAGCGACTCTAACCACTGCACCACGGCAGATTGGTTGAGGTGGGTAGGAAATTGAGACAGGTTAAGCCACGCAACGCAGGTGCGGCAATGTAAGAGCGACTCGGCATTTTGTGTATGCTGTGCGGGGAGAGTGTAACACTGAGTGTACTTGAAACCATAAGCGAGTGCGAAAAGAAATCTGCCCGAGTATTTTTACGGTGCTTTAAACTGAGGCACTACACGATGTAAACGTGTAGCGAGCTCAAACGGGGCACCTAAGACGACAGAGACGGACAATTGCTCTGTCGCTTAGTGTGTCCCGTTTGTGCTACACATCGCTTCAGTTCGTAATCTCCTTGGAACGGAAGGAACTTAGGTACTATTGACCAGCAAAATCTGGCAGTCTATCAATGACTTGCGCGTTTAATGTGTATCGCTCACTTATGGGGTGCGCACGAAGGGCATGGCTCTTCACATTGCAACTTTAAATTTCACGCAATTTTCTCACGAAATGGCAAGTAGTTCAATGGACTTTGCATGTAGTTCAATGGACAGTGCACGAACTTTTCACGATTTATAGACAATACAGTTTTTGCCGCATCACTGCACGACACGGACGAAAACAGCGGAGCGCATGGGGAGTAACTGTTGCCGTTCGTCCTCCCGTTGCTCTCTTTCCGACCAGGGACTAAACACTTATAATACTCTCCAAAATTTGCACACGGCACGCACATCCATGCAGTTACTCCCTTGAGGGACGAAAGCGCCCTTTTTGGGACTAACTGCGCAGTTACTCCCGTTTTCCCCGGAATTCTTCTTAGAGTGTACCCTGCTTCAAAACAGGGACCACAGTCGCTTCTTTCCATGTGGTTGGCAGGTATCCGGCAGCCAAAATAGCGTTGAAAAGTGCGAGTAATGTACCTTTTGTATCGCTGTGTAGTTTTTGATCATGTCATACATGACTCTGCCAGGTCGCAGTGCAGAGCTCCTGCATGCGATCAAGGGCGTTCTAGACTCGGCAATACTGAAAGGCCGGTTATACGGTTCCTTCTGTTTGTATTTACGTACGACTGGCTTACGTTCTTCTATTTGTTTGTGGTTAAGGAAGGATTGAGAATAATGTATTGAGCTTGACACACGCTCAAAGTGCTCCGCAAGAGAGTGTGCCTGGTCTTGCAAGGTATTCCCTTGGTCGTTCACCAGAGGCAACGGATGAATTTGTTGCCCTTTTATCTTAAGTCATTTCACACTTTCGCCTCCTGCGTGTATGAATTAAAACCTGACACGAACCTCACCCAGCTTTCTCTCTTTACCTGTCGCCGTGTCCGTCTCCCCTGTGATCTAATTGTTTTTAATTGAAGTAGATTTTTTGCGCAATACGCCCCATGCCTTATTCTGCCTCTCTCGCGCCTCTCTACAGTCTTCGTTCTACCAGAGAACACGTCTTGTAAGTGAACCACCATTCGTTTGCGGGATAAACTTTTCGGCTGTATCAATAATAAAAGTGGTAAAATGTACAACAGCATCATCTATACTAAAATCGTTTACAAAATCTCGTGGCAGATAAGTTGATTCTTTAAAATACGCCCAGTCCGCCGATGCTAATTTCCGTCGAGGAATATGCGGAGGGTTTGATGCAGAGTTACCAGATTTAAAGTTACAGCAAAGTGGTCACTTCCATAAAGTTTATTGATGACGTTCCATTCGAGGTGAGGCAGACGAGAAGAGCCAATTGCTAGATCTATCGAAGAACAACTGTTGTTTTGGACACTGTAATAGGTCAGCTCCATCTTATCAAACAGGCAGGCACTACAGAGGCCAGAAAAATATTTTAGATGAATCGACCTCTGGCGTCGCATCGCGAGTCTCCCCACATCGTGTTGTGGGCATTAAAATCACCCACGAATATGTAGGGGTCCGGAAAGCTGATCAATGAGGTTATAGAAATCGCTTTTCCTGAAATGACAGTTAGGGGGTATATATATATATATATATATATATATATATATATATATATATATATATATATATATATATATATATATATATATATATAGAACACACTGTGACCAGTTTATTAAAAAGGATTGCCCGAACTAACACTGCCTCAAGGGGCGTCTGAAGGGCGACGTGTTGACAAGCTAAAGACTTGCCGGTAACTATTGCTACACCACCGGAGGCGTTAGCTTCATCACGGTCTTTTCGGAAGATGGTGTGATTACGAAGAAAGTTTGTGTTTGTAGGTTTCAGATGTGTCTCTTGAACACACAGCAACTTTGGTTTATGCTTCTGTAGGAGTTCTCTAATATCGTCAAGGTCATGAAGAAGTCATCTAACATGCCATTGTAGTATTTGTGTCTCCATTATGATAAATTTATTTTTAGCTGTGTCTTTAAGAGACGAACATTAGTTCATGAGCCCTTTCCAGGCGCCATGACTCGAGGAGCGATCGCGAGAATCTCGCCGCTCTTTCGGCGCTGCCGATGCCGTCTGGCTGTTTGTTGTGTCCATCACCTCTTGCGAGGCGCTGGATACGTGCTCTTCGGAGCGCCGTGTTTGACTTGAAGGCCTCAACACGTTGGACGAGACCTTTGAGGCCACCTGGCCGGAGGTCGATGGCCCCTTCTGCTGGGGTGGCGGAGCAGCGCTAGCTGCAACTGCCGGGGGGGGGGGGCAGATGGTGTGACTGCCGGCTCACTGCGTGTGAGCCGAGCAGTCGCCGGAAGGCCGTTGTGTCGCTGCTCCCTGGCGCGTCTCATTGGCAAGGCTGTTATTGGGCAGGTATGACACCCACCTGCGTGCCTCCTTGAATGAGGTATTTTCTTTTACTTTGGTAGTAACCATTTCTTTTTCTTTTTTTCCATGACGGGCACGACCGCGAGTATGCGGCATGTTCGCCATCACAGCTCACGCAGTGTGGAGCGCTTCTGCGAGTTTCAGAGGCGTCATCACCGGCACTACATTTAGCACGTGTCTGTCGGCCCCAGCAGTTCTGGGAACTGTGGCCGAAACGCTGGCATTTGAAGCATCGAAGGGGGTTTGGGACATAGGGTCTGACACGTAGCTTTACACAGCCTGCCTCGATTGTCTCGGGCAGGATGCTTGACCCAAAAGTATGTGATGCTTTGTTTTGATCTCCTTGCTATGATGCCTTAGGATAATTCGCTTACCATTGCTGACATTCTGCTCATTCCAGCCTTCCAACAATTCAGCTTCTGTTAGTTCCATTAGGTCATCATCAGAACACCACGGCTGGTGTTCATAGTTCGGTGCGAGGATACTGTCACTGGGATTTCCCTGACTGTAACTAGGTTAGCAAACTTTTCATGCTCTTTCGCATCGCGGAGTTCCAAAACGAGATCTCCACTAGCCATTTTTGATGCCTTGTAGCCTGCGCCAAGTGCTTCGGTGAGACATTTCGACGTCATGAAAGGCGAAATTATTCTCACAGTCTTTTCCGGTTTGTCAGGATGGATAACATGGAATTGGGGGAAGCTTTGTAATCTGTTGCCAAAAATTTTTGAAACATCTTCGGTGCACCCTCGTTTCTGAGGGCAATCAGGGAGTGGGGGGGGGGGAAGAGCTAGCCATTAGTAATATGGAGTTTTTGGCAGCAATGCCAAATGCCACCATGGAGCCCAACAAGGGGACGTGACAAGATTTGTGTTTGAACAAGGCCTGCCAACGCCAGCTGTACACAGCCACTAAACCAAATATGTTATAATCAAGGTTGGCTATCCCACACAAGGTTAACTCTTGCTGTCTGGAAGATTGGAAGTAAAACGAAGTGAAGACAGGAAAGTCAGAAGGTGAGAAAGATGAAGTTTGGAGGGAGAGACAGACAGGAAAAGGCAACTACCGATTTCCCCCGGGTGCGTCAGTCCGGGAGTGCCGCCTACGTGAAGCTGAGGCCAAAGGGGTGTGTCGCCTCCGCCTAGGGACCTTAAAGGTCCTAGCGCTCAGCATCGGCTCAAGCCCTAGGATCCCCTTTTCCCCGGTGTGTGTGTGTGTGTGTGTGTGTGTGTGTGTGTGTGTGTGTGTGTGTGTGTGTGTGTGTGTGTGTGTGTGTGTGTGCGTGTGTGTGCGTGTATGTGCGTGTATGTGCGCATGTGTGTATGTGCGCGCATGTGTGTGTGTGTGTGGTTATGTGTGTGTGTTTGTGTGCGTGTTGTGTGCGCGCGCGCTAGGCAGTCTTTGTTTCGGATCGAAAAGCGCAGTATCCTTTCAAGTGCGCTATGGCCTAAACACACATAAAGAACTCGTGGGAGTTATGTCTGACGACTATTTCCAACATTAAAGAACTATATTGGTACGGAAACATCACCACTTCACCGTTGGAGCCACTTCTATGGGTTCTAACATTCGATCGCAGCGAGTGAAAAATTGAGTCATTGTGTTTCGTACTGTACAGGGCCCATGTTCACAAAACCGTTCTTACGCTAGAAATTTTCGTAAGGACATATTCCTTAGCTTACTGAGGTAAGCTCCATCCAGTGTAACACATTGAACGCCATTTCCTACGATTCAATCGTGCATATTCTTTCGTCGACGCGCATCGCAAAACATAAAAGGAGCAATTAGGAGGTTTTATTGAGCGGTGGAATAGAGCTTGTTCACTGAAGAAATGTTGACGGACAAAGAGCAGTACAACTACTGATGGATGGAGGCGCACGAAGGTTTGGAGAGGTGCTGCATTGGGCACGCCCACGTGCGATTAAGCGAGCTTGCGATGACAACGAGTGGGAAGGGAAAACTGCACGCATGAAGGAGCGGCCATTTCGACGATTAAGACCAGCGAGACCCCGTTAAATATGAGAGAGAGAGAGAAAAAAATATTCATGGGACGCTTAAGCTTCGCCTTAAGCGCCTACCGTAGCGTTTACCGGTAGACGGTCGCGGTGAACGCTATGCACGAAGGCGGGCTTTCTGGTAGAAACGTGGCCTCTTTCGTGGGCCGCGATGCGACGGAGGCGAGCGCCATAAGTGTTTCAATGAAACAGGCCTCCGTGGCCTCGGAGATATTCGCGCGCCAGCGCGCCCAAATGCCGGATGCCGTGGCCGGTAGATTGATGATAGAAACGCTGTAAAAGGGGTTTGTTTGAGTTTTCGCGTAACAGAATTACGTTTTCTCGTATATTGAAATTATAATGCGACACTACCATGTCTGTAGGTTGTCTGTAAGTCGTACTTTACAATTTTTCTACGTATTTTAGCTTGAGAAATTCAATTAGTTCAGTAACTTCCTTGCACCACATGGAGGGCCTGGGTATGGGTGGTTCGAAAATATGTTTGCCGAACTGACGTCCGACGCCGGACGCCGACACCGGACTTTCTGCGACGCGGCCGGGGCCCTTAACGCTGCCGCGTTAAAATTAAACTGCATTCGCAGTGGTTTAACGTTGCAGTTATCCGTTACGTAAGACACATCGTTGCGTCGCGGGAACAGCCGTCGATAAAGAGACGCAGGAGTTACATTTACTGCACGGTACCAGACGACTGCCTTCCGCGGATAGTCTGCTTATTAGCTTTCACCGCTGTCTTATACTATCTGAATTTACTATTTATACTATCTGAACAAAACACGCGCACATTTGTTTCTGTCAAGCCACATTAACTGTTTCCTACCAAGCTCCTCCAGCGCGAAACACGCCTTTGGCTCCTGTTTAAGGTGGACCCCTCACACAACTCAGTCAAGCGAAGTTGTGCATCTGTCTCCCACTGGCCACGCCTTCATACGCCTGTCGCAGAGTGCCCGCGCCCGTCAAAGCTCACCATCTGTCCAGGGTATGTCTGAGAGGAACGAATCGCAATGCGAACTTAAGTACAGAGGGAAACGAAGGGGGAAAGAAAGGAGGAAAGGGACGGCCGCGACAAGAGAAATACGAAGATAAGTACGACGTACGGTCTGGCCTTTCCTGGACAAAAGGCCTCCGAGACGCATACATCCACGCCGACGACAGTCTTGACCCACGCAACCATTTCGTCTGCTTTCAATTCATCCACTTCTTCTAGTCTTCCCCCCCCCCCCCCCCCTTTTTTTTTTAAATAGAGGGGAAGTAAAAGCGAAGGCGAGACAGGGATGACATTGTTCCTTGGTATATAGAAGAGAGCTCCGCTGCTCTTGCTGGCCTTCGCATATTAGGGTATATCTGCTCGCTTTACAAGGCGAGGCAGCAAATAATCTAGGCCACGAATTCACGAAGCAAGACAACCAAGGCGAACAATAACGAATTCTACCGGCAGCGCTGGCCAGCGAACCGCGGAGAACAATAGATAAGAATTAACGGTTAGATTGAGTAAAAAGACTTAAGTGGCACTCAGCCGCAGTGCTAGGAATCTATATACATAGAAAGTATTGTGGGCAATGAAAAAAAAAGCTCTTCGGAAGAAATTGAAGAAAACGGCAATGATCAACTTCTTTCTTTCTTTTTCGTTATTTCCTTCTTTCTCCTTGAACTTTCTGCGACAGCCGTGGTGCCTTTTATGGAAAGCTCTCTGCCCTGTGTGCAACACAGACGTCATATGCGCGATCCACTGTTCTCTGTCGCAAGTGGCGCTTTTGCACTCCCCTGCTACACAACCTGGCGGCGAGCAGGGGTCGTACGTATGAAATCTCTACGTAAAGCGCACGGATTTTCAATGACCGGTAACACGCGGGGGCATCGGTGCGAAAGACCTTGCACTTCTTTAAACTACCGTTGTTGGCGCCATTCTTGGTTGCTTTAGTATACAGTGTTTTTCTTTCTTATTTTTCTACTTCAAACACTTAAAAAAAGTAGAAACTTTACTCGAATTACGTAACTATAAAGATGAATTCCCTGCATAGGCGGCCGTCCTTTGCTCGTAAAGTAAGTGCAATTCATCTCGTAATTAACTGAATTACATTAATTAGCTTCTTCCGGCCCATATCTCCGAATGGCCGTGTAGGCCCAAGTAACTGGCGTCGACCTTATCCGTTCAATGTACTCCATTAGGCGCGCAGCACCACGAAACGCGGCCCTCCGTCCAGTCCTTCTGTGACGTGTGGCGTAAAATGAAGCCGACGTCGTCGCAGTTCCCTCTTCTCGCGAGCTGCTTCCGGTTAACAATTTATGCTACTCGGGAATGGATGCATGGTCACTTCAGGAGCAGGGGAGATACAGACCAGCTTATATATATGTCGGCGGTGTGGCGATGACTCCTTTTACGCCTCCAACTATGTCACAGGGAGGGTCGCACCGCTAGCCACGCTTCGCGGTGTCGCGTGCTTATTAATCAGCTACGTTGAACGAGTAGTTTGACGGCAATTTTTTTTTTTAGCCTACATGGCAATTCTGAAATGTATTAACACGGAACTACACTGTTATGGCGATTCCCTTGAAGGTTCCAGTATAAGCGCCGTAAAGTTAGTGATGCGTCATATAGCACAATTAGTTTATTTATTAAATATTTAATTGTTTGGCTACTCTCGCAAATTATGTCCGCCTAGGCAGATAATTCATCTCCAGTAACGTCACTGGTGGAAAATTTTCTAGAGTAAAAAAAAAAAAGTACTCGAAGTAAAAGAAAGAAAGAAAGAAAGAAAGAAAGAAAGAAAGAAAGAAAGAAAGAAAGAAAGAAAGAAAGAAAGAAAGAAAGAAAAAGCACTGTATAAGCAACTTCGGGCAACCGTTTACGAGGGCTAATGCGCGCAGCGAGAATTTCGTCATAGACACGTTTATTATCATTTCTTTTTCTTTTGTCTTTAAGAGGTCTTTAGCACCACATAAAGGCCTTTACGTAACGCCATATAACTCATTTAAAAGTGCTCTGCACAGCTACCCTCCCGACAGACACGAATAAACCAACACGCTTAGCGTTCACGTTCTGCTTTAATTCTTCATGCGCCTGCTTTGAATACGCGTGACTACGATCACACGTTGCTAACGCGAGTTCTGTCTCCAGCAATCAGCTGCCTTGCGCAGACACCGAGTGCGCACCGCGTCGGGCCAGTTTGTTCGAGCGCCGAAATGGCGCCAGCAAGGATTATTACGCTTTATGACGGCGCAAATAATTACGCACTGGCGCATGCCGTTACGGCGGTTGACCACGGATATCAATTACGGGCTGCGCGTACAGACACAACGCGTAGCTAGGCGACGTAAAGTGCACCGCGAAATTGTGCGCCGAGCTCACGCTTTTTCGGATCAGTGACAACGCTTGCAAGGTCAGCGCTAATCGAATCACTTACAAAGCCAAGCCGTCGAACTGAAGTTCTCGTGGCTCAGCACAGCTGAGCAATTACCGCCGGAACGTACGTGCCGCCGACAAGAATGCGGCGGTGGAGTGCGCGCCATCGTTGGTTGTGCAAGAGACGGGACGAGTTCGTAGCGCAATCGCTAGCAGGTTCGCACAAAACACCGCTCGGAACAACCTGATGGCTTCCATTTGACTCCGGCATTCGACAGAAGTGAACAGTCAGAAACAGATACAGTTGGGAGCTTTTGATGGTTCGTTAGTTCGGCTGTGTGTTTCGTAGTTTGCTTTGCCGCGGTGCAGAAAAAAAAAAAATCAGTAGGTGGGCTTTATTTAAGCTGAATGCTGGATGCTACCCCTTAACATGTTGTGCGTATTCAGTTGTCTCGGAGGTGAGACGCTGCTATCCCCCAGGCGCTATTCCCTAGGAACTCAATCCACAAATGTCTTCGTTCGTATAAGTGAATTTTGCCATCGACCAGTCGCCTTCGCCGGCATAAAGGTTGGCTGAAATTTTCTTTTACGAACAAATATAGCGAAAGAGCTTTCCATGAATACGGAAACCAGTTTCTGTTATGCTCTGCTATAAATGAGTTGCTGTGGAGAGACTGACTTCGCAAATACCCGAGATGCCCCACTTATCTCGCTTGTACAGAAAATATAGAAAGCGGTAATAAAATAAAAATAAAAATGACGGAGACTGCAAACAACACATGCAAGAGGTGAAAGATAAGGCGACACAGATTTCTGATGACGTTTCACACGACGCGTAAGTCAGCCACTGAGGACTTTGTGACTGGCTGTCCATCAAGTGTTCGTTGTATGTAATTTGTCCCGCGAGAAATAACGTTGTTTGAAAAGGGCTTAAATGGCGGTTTCCGACTAATCGTAGTATCTCATACGGTATAGCCACATGAGCAGGACAAATACGCAAACGTGGCACACACATGCAAGCAATAGAACAACGCAATGGTGCTGAATAAGATACAAATGAAGATGTCCTCACGCAAAAGGATGGACAGTTGGGCGAGTTGGTACTGTAAAATATTACTGGTTTTTATGACTTCCCTACCTTCCGATATGTTTATGTGTTAACTCTTCAGACGGTGTCATGTTTCTTACAACGAAAACGACGGAACACACAAAGAAAGAGACAGACGAACGGAGAGGGCGTGGAAAGGGCGTCGTTTTTGTTGTAAGAAGCATGCCCCAAGGACAAGTGTTATTATGTCATGTTTGTTTCCTACGGTTTTTGCAATCACTTATATACGTTGATCGCTTCAATGAAGATTTAGTTGAGAGTTAGTGCTTGTCCTGTCTTCTTCTAGTCTTAGTCAGCGTCCCTTCGCGATACAAACCAATAATATGTCTTCATGGTTATACTTGTTTACTTGTGTCATTACGAAAGGTTTATTAACAGGCATTACAACTTGCCAAATAATTTGACATACTCGAACGGTTAGCTAAAGAGTGCGAAATGAACGTCAAATGGCGTAGGGGGTTTCTCGAAGGCGTTTTTCGATTGAGAAATGTCATTGGTGGAGCTAGTAAATACGGCAGGTCCAGATAATCTGTGGCGTCGTCTCACCTTGTTGCGCATGGCGACATTTGCCGCTAAGCATCCAAGCTTAGCGGTGAATGCTTTTGCGGTTGCGCCGCTTCCTCACGTTTGCACGCACATATTATTTCCCTTTATTTTTTATTTTTTGCTTTATATTTCAATCTCTTTCCCAACTCTATCACTTGACATATATGCAGCCGGAACATATGAATAATCTGCAAGGGCTGACTTTTGGTCTCATTGGTACAGCATATTTTCTAGTGCTTAGCTGAGAAACTTTAGGTGAGACGGACAAGTGAAGAGCGCTCGTATGTCTCTGTTGTCTTGTCAGTCTTGTCTAAAGTTTCTGCGCTAAGCGCTAGAAAAAAATGAATAAACTCTCTCCCTCTGTCTCTCTCCGTCTGGTTACTCTCTTGCTCGTATATAGTTGAGTGAATAAGAACAAATCCGGCAGAAACCATCGCAGGATGACTGCCGATGTTAATGCGATTAGCATCGAAGTATTGTAGCGAAACATCGTATTGCCACTGCCGAAACGCGTCATGTATGAGGCACATACTGCAGCTGGGATCCTTTCTCGTGTTCCCTCTGGCCATGCTGCGCCATCTAGCGCGGCCGCCACTAAGGGCGTGCGTGACGCGTTCCACCCAGCAGCAAACATATGTCAAAGGATATATTTCTTTTACAACTGAAGAGCAGTATTTGTCCAGTGACCCAAGTTGGAATGATATAGGTTCATTGAAGAGCGACACATACACCGTGACACAAGTTAGTCCAACGGTTGGCCTCCAAGCCGGATCCCTCAGCTCAGCAGCCCGATGCTCCAACCATTAGCTGACTTGTCAGCATTTTTTCCCGCACTCCCTCACTTCATGGGTGAAATAAAGGACATTATTATTATGACTAGACTATGGACTAGCCAGTCATCCAAGTTGGCGTGAAAGAAGTTAGATACGCACAGACATGGATAGGTACCAGAATGTGCCTCAATTTTCTAAAGAATTCTGATCGCACTAAAATAGGGAGAAAGGCCGGGTTCGCTGAGCATATTATACACAACAGCTATTTGACATTGACTGTAATAGTTTCTGTTTTCTCATTGACATCAAAATTGTCCAGTTGGTACCTACTGTTCCTGTTAAATAATGCTAAATGCCTTTTGGATTCATATCGTGGCCAATATTAATTCAGCTCACACAAGAAAAATCAAGGTACAACTGACATTCTGCACTGCCTTCATCCTCATAATGAACAACGCGACAATACAGAGACGTTGATGAATTTTCCGTTCTGCGAAGTTGAATGGGCCTGCATATAGTGAAGGTTGCAGTGCCAAGAGAGAGAAAAGATGAAAGGCAGAAAGGTTATCAAGCGTAACTGTCTTGTTGGCTGCGCTGCACTGGACGAAGGGTAAAGAGTAGAGGAGGTGACGAGAAAAGTGCCAGAGCAGATACACAGAGGAGTATAGGCTTGGGCTGGTTGGCAATACATAATTACACTGGGAGCATAGCGCGGGAAGGACGATCGACAAAGACAAGACAGGCCAAGCGATTGTCCTCTCTTGTCTTTGTCGATCGTCCTTCCCGCCCTATGCTTCCAGTGCAGCTACACAGCCTAACCAGAACCCACCTTTCATGAATGTGGCCGAGAAGCCAGCCTTGTTGACCGATCCATCGGAGACGAACTTGACGAGCATGCGGTTGGTGGTGGAACGCAGGTCATCGGGCGTCCGGTAGCCGCAGAACTTTCCCAGCAGCTGGCTGCTCGCATCATGGCCGTCGCGGACCTCCAGGTAGTCGTACACACAGCTGTCGTGATTCTCCACCTGCGCGAGAGGCCGTCAACGCTCTTATTCTTTTCTTTCTGACCGCGATCTGTGGGAGCTTTCAGACACCCTATTTCAGCAAGTCAATGCTTTTGGGATTAAAACACGAGAAATTTCCAGTACCTCTTGTGGGCAACTTTTTGGGAGCTACTAGAGCCTTGGCGCGCCCTCTCCTTGCGTACCAATAGTGTCATTTCACTCCAAGGTGAGCAAAAAATGACGCAGGTACGCATGGGTGGTCTTTGCGTGCGCATGCACTGTTGCAAATAAGGGATTACATAGCGATACATTTTAGCAGTTTGTTACAGTTTTTTTTCTCAGCCAAGTAACGGTTTTTGAGCAACTAATAAAATAAGCGTGCAATGAGACAGTGCCGTGGCGCCGGTTAAAACATTTCACCGCTGTGTAAGGCGACATTGACATCGATGCACTCAACTTTCAAGTAGCTAGCAGATTTGCGCGCTCTCAATGGATCAACAGACAGATTGATATCTGGTACTGAGATGTCGTCATCGATGCTCTTCTGGTACCTGTACCAGAAGAACATCTTAGTGCAGAACTTATCATCAGCTCTTGTCACAATCGATGTGGCCTGAGCACTTGCGACTCAAGCTGCAGGCGGTGGGAGGAGAACGCTGCACCCACGTGCAGTGGTTTTAGCGAGAAACTCACCTCGAAGGACTGGAACTTTAGCGCCACCTGGTAGTCTTCCGGCACAGTTATCTTCCAGACGCACTCCTTGTTCGGCCGGTAGTCGTCCGGGTAGTTGGGGCTCTGAAGGACGCCCTCCTCCATGACCACGTCGCCGCCGCACACCGCTGCATCGAAGAAGTACAAGCTAGGTGTATTCTACGTACCTTGCGCTCTGTACTCCTTCGCGCGAGGATGCACCTCACCGAAGTCAAAAGTACGCTCACTGCCGCGCGTTGAAAGCTGTTTTCCTGATGATAAAGGAGTTGAGACGTTAAAGATGGCGGATAGTTACTCGAAGTGCCGAGATTAACTAAATGACCTTTTTTTTTCACCGTCTTCATGACAGTTTTGGCTGCTGAAGTTGTTATAGCGACAACGAAGTCAGTAACACCATTATGTTGCCGCGTAACAGCACTAACCGTATCGCTCACTGAAATGACAGCTGTTACGCACACAACGGAATAAAATCTGCGCCCACTGTAATCGGAAGCAGAGGTCAACGCGCGACAGGTCGTTACTGTTGGCCGCAGAGCGCGTAGTTTGCTCCGCTTTCTGCGTGCAAACAGATGCGTGCAAACCTTATGTTGCTCAATCAACATATGGTCGTTACGTTGATCTCTCTACGCTGGGAAACCACAGCGGCGCCAAGTTGATGTTTGTGTATGGAGAAACTGAAACCACTAAGGAGAATTCCAACCTTATCAATTATTAGTAGTGTAATTTCTAATATAGTCTAAACGAGAAAAGGGAAGAGATGACTGAATTTCTGATGTCCTTGCTAAAAAAAAAAAAAAGGGGGAGCAGCTGTCTTTCAGCGAATACGCTCGAGTGTTCCAACATTACGTGCCTGGAAGTAAACTGATGAAAACTAGTAAAAAAAATTTGCGGATCACACGCGGCTGAGGGAATCGATTTAAGCGAAGCTTTGGATGGTGATTGTTTTGATTGACGATAATTAGCGGTGATGTGGGCGGTGAACGTGTAATTTCTTCAGCGTTTAGTCTAACATGAAAGTGTTGAGTTGATGTTAAATGTTACCTCGTGCGCGCCACTGCTGTTTGTCTGCGTAGTGCACAAAACACACAGGGAGACGTGTTTCTTGAGGCGTTTTGCGTCATTTTTCATAATCTCTTAGAGTTGATCATTATCATTGCCTCACATGGCACGTCGCATCGTGATTGAAGTGTTCAACTTTAATTGATTGATGAAGTTATACTAAATTCAATTATTTATTATAAAATTGTAGGTATACATTGTATGCATACACTCGCGCTCTGCACTACTTTTCGCTGCGTAGGAAACACGCTCCTGTTCCGCGCGACGCTTTTTTCGGGCCTGGGTGTCCTCGACGCTGAGTGCACGTTTTCGAGCCATTTTGCTGGAGCGTGTTTACGTGCTCCTTCTGCATACGTGACCAGCTGACTGTTAAGACGCCAGCCCCAAGTGCTCCCTTCGTGCTATGGACGATTGTGATATTTACACTATCACAGCCCAGCGCCTGTATTTCTGTCGCATAGGAAAGCAAGCACAGCACGTGCCATACGCACAAACTACGCATCGCGGCCCACGGCGGTGCCGGCCAGCCGGGATGGATGGATGGATGCTATGAGCGACCCCTTAGGAACGGAGCGGTGGGTTGCGCCACCAAACTCTTCTTATTATATTGCCTAATGTTATACCTATGTTACAAAATGAAAAGAAAAGAAAAACCCCACGTAGAGTTCCCATCACCAAATTATCTGAACTCCTATTCTGAGCTTTGTTTTTGTACATCTCTGTTTTTTGTGGTTTCCCTACTTCCACGAACCTTCGAATCAGCTCTTACTAGTGACTATTGCGGACATGTTTGCTTTACCCCTGCTCTCGCTGAACCCAAGGGCTTCAAGGAGGCCAGTGGTGCCTAAATCGACCGCTGGGCAGACGTCTTCACATTCTAATAAAACATGCTCCATCGTTTTCCTAGTTTACCGCAGCAAGCACATGCTTCTTCTTCCTTCTTGTATCTCGTTTTATAAGTGCGTGTTCTAAGGCATCCTGATCTCGCTTCGAAAAGTAATGAGTTTCCCTTTGAGTTATCATAAATTGTTTCTTTCCCGATTTCGTTTTTTCCTCTTAAGTAGGTTACACATGGCAGGTTTCTTTTCCATTGCCGCCACCCATGAGACTACTTCAGTCTCTCTGACTTTCCGCTGGACGTTCTTTGTTGCTGTGTTGCTCACCCTACAGACCACATACTCGCTGGTAAGCTTCCTAGGTCTCCTCCGCTGTGAATTAATGTTATTCCTGTACGAATACCTGAACACTCTCCCAGACCATTTACTTTCTTCTATATTCCTCAGTAGTTCTTCATAATTTATTTTACTTTCAGCTTCCCTCACTTCAAAACTAGTCCAGCCCATATCATCCTGCACAGCTTCAATTGTGTTCTTCCCGTGAGCGCCCAATGCAAGGCGTCCCACTGACCTTTGGTTGCCATCGAGTGCTGATTGTAACCCTGATTTCAACCAAAAAACCACATTTCCAAATGTAAGTCCTGGAACCGTTGCACCTTTCCACATACCCCGGAGCACCTCGAACCTATTGTATCCCCATAGCATTCTGTGCTTCATTATTGCTGCATTTCGCTTGCCTTTTACTGTTACTGTTTCTTTCTGTGTTTCTATATATCCATTGCCTTCGTTTATACATATAGTAAGGTATTTATATTATTTTTTCCAAGATATTTCCTGGCCCTGTATTGACACTGTCTGTTCGCTGTTTTCATTGAATACCATAACGCCTGATTTTTAACGCTAAATTTCAGACCTAAGTTCTTGCCTTCCGGGCCACAGATATTAGCCAGACTTCGCGTATCACTTTGCTTGTTAGCTAGTAACACAATGTCATACATGTTGAACAAACCTGGAAGCTGCTGCTTTACTACTGCACCAGCCTGTTTGTTCGAGAGATAGCGCTCTTTGCATCCTTACCATGTACATCATAAACAGCAGTAGGGACAAAGGGCACCCCTGCCTCAGTCCCTTGTTGATATCAAGTTTCTCCTCGTTCCTAATCCCTTCCCATTCAACGCAAACAGTATATTATACTTAAATCTCTCTCAAAAGCTGTATACAATCGTCGCCTAAGCCTTCTCCTTCCAGAATATCCCACAAAATGTCGCGGTCTACGTTGTCATACGCTCGTGTAATGTTTAAAAAAGCCACATGTAACGGTCTCCTTTCTACCCTGGATATTTCAATACACTGAGTAAGGACAAAGAAGTTTTCATCCAGACGCCTACTGATTCCGAAGCCATTCTGAAGTTCTCCCAATATTCCATTGTTCTTTGCCCATGCTTGCAGCTTTAATTTAACCTCCTTCATTGCTAACCTGTATATTACCGATGTAATGATCAGCGGTCTATATGAGTGAATTCTATCTTTTCCCCCCTTACCTGTATAAATTAAATTCATTCTACTTTGTAGCCAACTGTCTGGTATTCGTCTACCTCTTAAGGTCTTTTCTACTGCTTTCAACAGAGGCTCCTTACCTTTTTTGGTTCTCGTTCATTAATCAGCCTAACGGGAACCTCGTCTAGCCCTGTGGCTGTGCGCTTAGGAATTTTGTCTTTGGCTTTCTTCCAGCTGAAATTTGTCAGCACCAGCTCCTTTCCCATCTGGTTCTCTTTCATGCTCTTGTTTTCCTCAAATGCAACCTCGCCATTGCTTAGGAGATATTCGGCTGTTATTTTTCTGATGTAATTTAATGCCGCGTCCCCTTCCAGTTTGTTTCCATCTACGCTTAGCATATGTTGTTGTGTCGTTCCAGACTTCCTGCCTATTGAGTTTATGTGGTTCTAAAAATATTGTAGGTGAGGTCTTCTCTTTCTCACGTATTTGTGACAACCAACGTTCACTTTCACCTTTTATCTTTGCTTGGACCAGATTTGAACCATATATTTTTTTCTCCTGGTATATATTCCATTCTCTGGCTACTTCATCCTGAGGCAACTGTGCTTTCTTGTTGTTTTGCCTGCCTGTGCTCTCGTAATGCTTTCTGTCATTCGGCGATGCGCGGAGAAAAAAATAGAATGCGTGGAGGCGAGCGCCATCTGGTGGTGTTGCAAGGAAACAGAGACGCGGAGCACAGGCACGTGATCACAGTAGTTCACAGTACAGTATAACAGCTCACACAGCGCTTACATATTTGCTCGCGCAGCTTTTTTGTCCATGAGAATTGTAGTAATGCATTCGTAGCCTACTGCTGCGACTCTTTGTGAAGGTCGGTGCTTATCAATTATTTGTTCTGACAATGGTATGGGTCCCTCAGTGTGAGCTAGAAAAGCGCAGAAACGGTGGCGACGAAAGCTGCTTGCTCAAGCTGCCTGCGTGGACGAGAAATTATAAGTCAACGAGCACATACCGTTAAACTGACAATTCCGACTGAATCCGCGTTGCATATTTAGGAACAGAAATGCCCTAGGTGTAGTCGCAGCCCTGACGTCGTGACAGGGGGGGGGGGGGGGGGGGGGGCGAGGCACCGTGCGCGAGTCGTATATTCTCGGCGTCTGTTGACAGCGGTGCTTTTTTTTTAATTTTTGGCAGCGGAAGTCTGTTCCTTTAGGCAAGCTGATGGCCGCACGTTGATCGACGCAACAACTTGATTTGGGCGAGTTGATTCATCTCGAATGAAACTTGAAGTAGCGCGAAGAAGACGAAGACCACAGCGCTCGTCCTGTTGTGTGTTTTTTCGATTGTTCGTCTGCTTCGCGCTGCTTCAAGTTTTACTCGAGATGAACGCGTTAGCAGAGATGACCCAGTACTTGGAAACCTATATAGGAGCTACACGCTAAGCGCGACAGTGCGCTAAATAAATAAATAAATAAATAAATAAATAAATAAATAAATAAATAAATTCTTGCCTTTAGGGCTCTGGATTGCTTAACATTGAATTCACCTGCGTTATGTTTCTCCAGGCAGACAATAGCGACGCTTCTGTATTTCCGAATAGATATTCTCATTATACAGTTACACCAATTATTATTCTATTTATCTTTTGTATTGTTAGAAATGTTGGCAAGATGCGTCCTAAATTTATGTCGCTGAACATCACACAATTTCTGCATCATTCGGCAGAATAACGATGCTGCTGCTGCTGCTACTACTACTACTACTACTACTACTACTACTACCACTACTACTACTACTACTACTACTACTACTACTACTACTACTACTACTACTACTACTACTACTACTAATAATAATAATAATAATAACAATAATAATAATAATAATTCCCTGAGGCATGCTGCATCAGTGCGCACGCCCCCGTCCTTTCGTCCGTAGTGTTCTTGAGTAGATTCGCCTGATTCGCTGAAGGCATCATTTAACTAATTAGGATGATGCGCATCGTTATTACGCAGTGTAGTCCTGCTTTCGTGAAGCGATAAATAAAGAACACGGTGCGACCAGTACGTCAGTTCCAGACGCCTGAGTAAACAAAGTTCGAATGAAGCGCATAAACAAAATTGGCGGAAACTTCCGCCGAGTCGCAACTATAGATGGAAACGGAAAGATCTGAACAAGACCTCAATTAAGTGCGACAAAAGCAGCTCACCCGTCACGCTTGTATGTCGACTTTTTTTCTTTCTTTCTCTTTTGCCGTCACTTGCACAAAGATATCCCCGTGTGCAAACAGGGTAGCTGGTAATCATTGTCGTTTCTCACCTGCGTGTGCTTCGTCTTCTGTTCCGAGCGACAGAAAAGAAAAAAAAAGAAGAAAAGAAGGATATTCAACGACGCAGCGTTGTACTGGCCTTTCCAAGTCAGAAATAAGCAGGCGGCATTCACACTCCGGAATGCGATTTGTATGGGACAAATAAAAGACGAAACCGAAAGAACACGACACCCTTAGCTATTTGGGCCCCGATTGGTTCGATAGAAGCAAAAGAATCAAAATCAAACAAGAACGGTGTTTTTTCGGAGCCAGCGGAGATTGCGTTGTCTGCTGCAGAACCGCTGTTTGGTGAAGTGCACGAGAAACTTCAAAAGCACAGGCGGAGTAACACGGCGTGCCTGTTTCCACAGCGCTGACGAACTTTTCAATTACGAACGAGCAAGACGGAACTGTTGGGGAAGAACAGACTTTTCTGTAAGCAGATCGTTATGTAGGCACATCGCTTTTTCTCTGAAAGATCGTAGAGCCTGCTCTCCACGGTACGTTCCTTACTCCTTCTGCCGCATGGAAGTAAACTGCGCGGAGAGGAGCCGTGTGAGAAGCAGCAATCCTATACAGACGAGAATAGCATAGGTGTGTGTATGTCAGCCTGCCTGACGGGTCTCCAACACCTTTATCTATACCGTGTGTCCCAGACGTTAGCCAAACTGTTCAACGAAAAAAAGAAAAGGTATAAGAAGAAACATGGTACGGTACAATTATAAGACCTTGTCTGGTCGCCAGGGGTCTTGCGATGGAACACCGTAGGTCTTAAAATTGTATCTTGCATCGTGTTTCTGTTTCTTAAATCCTTCTGTTTCCTTTGAAAAGCGTAGCTAACATTAGAAGTGGCTCCCTATACAACGCCCATATATCATCTCTTGCCATTTCGTCCCTACATTTGATGCTGTATTCATGGCGACATGGCAAGACAGAGAATGGGGTGTAATGTAACCAGTATTTAATCTTTCACACTACAAACATCGACGGCAGTGAAGTTGGACGAAAACAGGGGCGCGCGTAAAGCGAATATCACTTAGACTATAGTATAGATGCTGCTGGCGTAGCAGAAGACGATCAAGTTATGTGAGCGCGTGGCATTTCGTTCTACCATTCCTCGCCATTTGTACACATTTATCTTTGTTTATTTGTTTTGTTCGTACTAAACTTCAAGGCAAACAATGCCGAGACAAAGAAATGAAGGAGACCAGTACTGAGACTAGAAATGAAGGAGACCAGTACCATTATGCTCTCGTTATTTGTGTAGCCCCGTGAACGTCTTTCCCCCCGCGGCGGCTATGTGCCATCTTGTGTAGACGCAACAGAGCTGGTGAAAGAACAGGATTTAAGTAGGGGCGTGCGGATATTGGGGGGAATTTCTAATACGAAGCGAACAGCCTTTTTCATTCGATTCGGGAATTTACCACTCGCAGTTGTCGAATATCAGTGTTTATCGAATACTAAATAAACAGCAAGAGTCGTTGCACTCTGCGGTGAGAAAGGCCGATGCAAGTGGACACCCTTCCCAGTGACTCTGCTGAGAAGAGCGGTGGTGGCACAGATGAACCAGATTTTTTTTTTTT